>NW_026110621.1:0-17500 GCF_024679095.1 Eriocheir sinensis | reverse complement strand
CTTTCATCTGCTCCTCAAGCCCAAAGTGGCTGTCGAGCAGATTAAATCACCAAAGCGGGCAACCTCGTAATGAGCCAATAGGCTTTCTGTTGCCTTCATTTCCTTTTTTCCATGTTTCCTCCTCCTCCTCCAATGCTTCCCCTCTCATCGCTGCTCTGAATATTGCTTCCAGTAAATGAGTATATATTGCTGTCCTTCATCTTCCACCTTTGATTTGACAGTATAGCTTGCCACAAACAGCCTCGTTAGGACCACCGGGTCTGCTGTTGTTTGTTCTTCATTTGTGTTCCTTCTTGTTCCTCCTTCTATTCCTCCTCCTCCTCCTCCTCCTCCTCCTCCTCCTCCTCCTCCAATGCTTCCTCTCTCATCGCTGCTCTGAATATTGCTTCCAGTAAATTAGTATCGACCTCAAGTTTTTCATCGTCTAAGCAATTTCTCGGCGATGGTTCCACGTCGCCTGATGATGATGATGATATATAGCACTCTTTCAGCCAGAGTTTACCAGCGACAAGGATGAAAGAATGAAGATGCTGGTTAACTCTTGCATAAAGGATTTGGACAGCCAAGTGATTAGCTAGAACAAAAAAAGGGTGTTCTAGGGTTTACCAGCGAAAGGGATGAAAGGATGACGATGCTGGTTAACTCTTACATAAGGGATTTGGACAGCAAAGTGGTTAGCTAGAACAACAAAAGGATGTTCTAAAATTTACCAGCGAAAGGGGTGAAAGAATGACGATGCTGGTTGACTCTTGCATACGGGATTTTGATAACCTTGGGGAGAGCAAGATCTAGCAAAAAGGATGAAAGAATGAAGATGCTGGTTAACTCTTGCATACGGAACTCGGGTAGCCTAGAAATGGGGAAAAACAAGCAAAGGGGATGAAAGATTGAAGACGGTGATTAACGTTTGCATAAGGGATTTGGACAACTTAGAAATGAGCAATAACAACACACAAACTTTTTAAGAAGTCTTACGTTAGCCTGGATCGCTGCGTCACTAATAGCCTCATCAGAGCTGTGTTTGGCCCATTATTATTTCACACACACATGATTTATCCAGAGTCGGACTATAATTGCGAGACGTTGCAGACAAACACCGGGATGAGTTGGTTAATTATACGCAAACAGTGGCCCTGGACGGGAGGCTTGACGGAGTATTATAACTATTATCGGAGAGGCTCAGCGAATGGCAGGAGGGACTAAAGTATTGCTGGCCAGTGATATTATGTTAGTGTGGGAGACCTTCGCCGCCACGTCTCTGCACAACACGAGTCATGATGGAGTGATGGAGCTCTTAATCTCTGGTGTAGTACTTGTAATTATGTGGAAAGGCGAAGGGTGCGTGGAGACATGATCGAGGTTTATAAATGGATGAAGGGCTTTAATAAGGGAGACATTCATAAGGTTTTGTTGGTAAGAGAACCGGGTAGGACACGAAGTAATGGGTTTAAACTGGATAAATTCAGATTCAACAGGGACATAGGCAAAAATTGGTTTACTAACAGGGTGGTGGATGAGTGGAATAGGCTTAGCAGTCATGTGGTGAGTGCCAATACAATTGTCACATTCAAAAATAGACTAGATAAATTCATGGACAGCGATATTAGGTGGGGTTAGATACACGGGAGCTTAGGGTCAAAGGAGCTGCCTCGTACAGGCCTACCGGCCTCTTGTAGACTCCTGCGTTCTTATGTTCTTATAACTACCCCCGGAAATGCTCAGAACTCCTACGAAAGCCTTGTCAAAACTATGTGAGGTTTGGCGCCGTAAAATTTAAGAATATGATACCTAGCCCTCACCACCGCCACCCTTGGTCAGTCACCACCACCTCCACCCTCACCACCACCACCTCCACCCTCACCAGCTTCGCCACCACCACCTACACTACAGCCTCCATCATCCCCTGTCCTCACCACCTACCACCAGCTCCTGCATCACCACGCCCTTCACCTCCACGAAGACTAGCCACCTACCCTCACCACCACTACGACCCTCCTTCACCACAAACACCACCACCGCCAATACAACCTCAGTCACCACCTCCCTCACCACCACTACGCCTTTCACCTCCACCACCTTTACCAAGAAACAAACTTTGACCATGGTTGAAAATAGCTTGCTTTGGGTACTAACTAAGGCGCTATGTTGGACTTTGGAAATGGTCGCTAAATAGGCAAGTCACGCATTAACCTCGCCAGCACCTTCCCTTGTTGAAAAAAGCTATTGCCGTGGCCAGACATTTATATTTTCCATCAAGCGAGGCAGCTCAAGGGCAAAAAACAAACACAGGAACAAAAAGGGCCCCGCTAGACACTGCTCCAACCAAAGAAAGCAGAACGAGAAGCCAGTACAGAGGTCAATTTCGGGTGTGGAGGTGTCTTGATACTCTCCTCCTGAAAGTGTTTAAGTCGTAGGCAGCGGGAGTTACATTACATTCAGTATCATAGGCGTGACTTTATTAGAGGAGAGGTCAATATCGCGTGGAGAGGTGTCTTGATACTCTCCTCTTCAAAGCGTTTAAGTCACAGGCAAGGGGAGTTATATTACATTCAGCATCATAGGCGTGACTTTATTAGAAGAGGTCCATATCGGGTGGAGAGGTGTCCTGATACTCTCCTCTTGAAAGCATTTAAGTCGTAGGCAGGGGGACTTATGTTACATTCAGCATCATAGGCGTGACTTTATTAGAAGAGGTCAATATCGGGTGGAGAGGTGTCTTGATACTCTCCTGAAAGCGTTTAAGTCACAGGCAAGGGGAGTTATATTACATTCAGCATCATAGCCGTGACATTATCAGAAGAGAGGTCAATTTCGTGTGGAGAGGTATCTTGATGCTCTCCTCTTGAAAGCGTTTAAGTCGTAGGCAGGGAGAGTTACATTACATTCAGCATCATAGGCGTGACATTATCAGAAGAGAGGTCAATATTGGGTGGAAAGCGATCTTGATGCTCTCCACTTGAAAGCGTTTCGTGTGCAGGGGGAGTTACATTACATTCAGCATCATAGGCGTGACAGCAGCTATACCAGACCCCCATCACCTGATCTGACCGCCCTGTACTGTCGATCCTCTGAATGCTTAACGTGACAGGCCGGGCCGTCCGTCAGCTCTAATATTGCACCCGAGTCGGAGTAAAAAGCGAGGAACATCTGATACTGACGAGTGGTGTGAATACTGTGTTATGCGCGGGGCCTCCAGTGTGGTGTTAGGAGATACCTTTCTGACTGGCCGGTGTTTTGTTGTATTGTTTGTTAGAGATGTGTGATAGTGATGATAGTGATAAATGTAATGACGATAGTACGAATTTTACTACTACTATACTACTTGTTGTTGTTGTTGTTGTTGTTGTTGTTGTTCCTCTTCTTGTTCTTCTTTATTTTTTTGTATTAATATGTTTGTGATTTTCTATAAGTATTTAAAAGACTACTACAACTACTACTACTACAACTACTACTACTACTACTACTACTACTACTACTACTACTACTACTACTACTACTACTACTACTACTACTACTACTACTACTACTACTACTACTACTACTACTACTACTACCAGGGGGCGAGGGAAGAGAGGTGGTTTAGTTGGGGCGGTGTGAGGTATGGAATTATGGGATTGTAGTGGATATGAAGTGTGCTATAAATATATATATATATATATGTAGTGTTGATTGTCTGAATTTGAATGGAAGACTGTTGTGAGTGGGATGGTGCGCTCTCTCTCTCTCTCTCTCTCTCTCTCTCTCTCTCTCTCTCTCTCTCTCTCTCTCTCTCTCTCTCTCTCTCTCTCTCTCTCTCTCTCTCTCTCTCTCTCTCTCTCTCTCTCTCTCTCTCTCTCTCTCTCTCTCTCTCTCTCTCTCTCTCTCTCTCTCTCTCTCTCTCTCTCTCTCTCTCTCTCTCTCTCTCTCTCTCTCTCTCTCTCTCTCTCTCTCTCTCTCTCTCTCTCTCTCTCTCTCTCTCTCTCTCTCTCTCTCTCTCTCTCTCTCTCTCTCTCTCTCTCTCTCTCTCTCTCTCTCTCTCTCTCTCTCTCTCTCTCTCTCTCTCTCTCTCTCTCTCTCTCTCTCTCATCGCAACAAACTCGTAACCGTGATCCCGCAAGTACCACCACCTGTATTACCAAGCCTCTAGATAACTTAAAAATCCTTAGTTTCAATGCGCGTAGCCTAAAAAACAAATTTGATGAACTGAGATGTCTTGCTTTAACAGAAAATTTTGACATAATTGCTATAACCGAAACATTTATCGACACCACAAATATTGATTTAAGTTCCGAATACAACATAGATGGCTACAGACTCTTCAACAAAGATCGTGTAAACCGTAGAGGCGGTGGCGTCGCCCTTTATGTCAAAAGCTATTTGCAACCCACCGACAAAACACCGGGAAACAGTAACGTTGAACATTTGTGCGTGCGAGTAAACATTGCTAAAGTCAATTTAAATATATCTGTCACCTACAGACCTCCCGGGCAATCACTCGATGACGACCTTGAAATGTACAGCGTCTTAAGGCAGTCACTTAATAACAACGACTCACTGATATTAGGAGACTTTAACCTCCCCCATATCGACTGGGCGACACTGTCAGGCACAGAAGGCGAGTCACATAGAATGATCGAATTTCTAGAAGAAAATTATCTAAGCCAAATGGTTTCTGAGCCAACTCGACAAAATAATATACTCGACCTTGTTATAACGACCCAAGATAACCTAGTCAGTAGTGTCACGGTAGGAGAACACCTCGGTTCTTGCGATCATAAATTAGTGCGCGTCGACATTAAAGCTCAATCATCAGTGACTGAAAATAAAGTAAAGGTGCCCAATTTCAAAGAGCTAACTTCGTAGAAATCCGACAAAAACTAACAGAAATACAACTATCAGATGACGGCAACGTAGAGGAAGCCTGGCTAAGCCTTAAAATCACTTACTCACTCAGCAGAACACATTCGTCCCCTTGTGCGAAGCGAATTAACACTAATAAAAGCCCACCGTGGTTTAATAGCGAAATTAAACAATCAGTCAATGAGAGAAAATTGTTTTACAGGTTAAAGAAAGAACAAAGCACGCCCGAGAACATTAGACTCTATAATGATGCCAGGCGACGAGTAAAAGACTAGTAGGTCAGGCAAAGCGTAGACATGAAGAAAATATTGCAGCCAACTGTAAAATAACCCGAAATCTTTCTTCAGTTACATAAACAACAGAAAGGCGATCAAAAGTGGTATTGGACCTTTAACAAACAGCGACGGTGCACTAGTGACTGACAGCCAACACATTGCAAACCTCTTAAACAATTACTTTTCCTCGGTGTTTAATACTAACAGTCTTCCTCTCGCTACCACCAACACCAGTACTATTGTAAATCTCGAGCATGCATTGCCTAATTTTGAAATAACAACCGATGAAGTCCTTAAAGCTCTCCATTCACTTAAAACAAATAAAAGTCCTGGACCTGACAAAGTATATCCAACTCTGCTGAAAGAAACGAAGAGCGAAATACTCTCCTCCCTCACAACCGTATTCAATATGTCCTTGCGACAAGGCATCGTCCCTTCAGATTGGAAAAAGGCTAACGTGACACCGATTTTCAAGAAAGGAGACAAAAAGTACCAGGTAATTACAGGCCCATTAGTCTAACTTCGGTTGTAGGTAAGCTACTTGAGGGCATAATTAGAGACAAAATTGTGAGTTACCTTGAAAGCCACTCATTGATTGGGGACTCGCAACATGGCTTCGAAACAAAAGATCCTGCCTATCAAACCTATTAACCTTTTATAACGACCTCTTCACTGTTTATGACGTAACCAAATCACTGGACGTAGTCTATCTTGATTTCAGAAAGCGTTTGATAAAGTCCCGCATCATAAATTACTTTACAAATTAAAGCAAATAGGTATTGACGGTCAAGTAAACCAATGGATCGCGAATTGGTTGAGCAACAGACAACAAAGAGTAGTGATTGACGGATTTAACTCAGAGTGGGCGCCTGTCACTAGTGGCGTCCCTCAGGGCTCGGTCCTTGGCCCAGTGCTCTTCATTATTTACATCAACGACGTGGATGTTGGACTCAATAACCGCATTAGTAAATTTGCAGACGACACAAAGATTGGTAACTCGGTTCTCACTGACGAAGACAGGCAAAGCCTCAAGAGGATTTGCACAAAATTTCAGCTTGGTCGGATAGATGGGAGATGCCCTTTAACGTAGACAAGTGCCAGGTCCTTCAAGTTGGAACGAGGAATAAGAAGTTCGAATACGAAATGCGCGGCGTTAAACTCAAAAGCGTTCAATGCGTCAAAGACTTGGGGTCAAAATCGCGTCAAACCTCAAATTCTCACAGCAATGCATCGATGCAGCAAATAAAGCGAACAGAATGTTGGGCTTCATTAAAAGAAACTTTGTATTCAAGAATAAAGATGTAATACTCGCTCTACAACAGTTTAGTCAGACCCCACTTGGAATATGCGGTACAGTTTTGGTCCCCCACCATGCAAAGGATATTGCTAAATTAGAAGGTGTTCAGCGTCGGGCAACGAAAATGATCCCTTCCTTGCGCAACAAATCCTACGAAGAAAGGCTTTCTATCCTTAACATGTTCTCTCTTGAGAAACGTCGCCTCCGAGGAAAATTGATCGAATGTTTTAAAATACTTAATGGTTTCACGAATGTAGACAGATCAACATTGTTTATGATCGATGACACTTTGCGCACGAGGAACAATGGCGTAAAACTCAGATGTAGACAAGTAAATTCAGACTGCACCAAATTTTTCATCACCAACGTTGTAGTGCGAGAATGGAATAAGCTTCCACCTTCAGTGGTCCAGTGTAACACGATTGACTCCTTCAAAAATAAGCTCGACCGTCACTTCCTTCAACTTAATATCAACTAGAGCAGAAATGCAACGTTTTGGAGTCTTCTGATTAATGTAAAATCACTTAGGTTTAAGGACAGACCACCAAGTCTGGACCATGAGGTCTGTGTGGTCTGATTTTCTATGTAAATCTATATATCTCTCTCTCTCTCTCTCTCTCTCTCTCTCTCTCTCTCTCTCTCTCTCTCTCTCTCTCTCTCTCTCTCTCTCTCTCTCTCTCTCTCTCTCTCTCTCTCTCTCTCTCTCTCTCTCTCTCTCTCTCTCTCTCTCTCTCTCTCTCTCTCTCTCTCTCTCTCTCTCTCTCTCTCTCTCAATATCTACTACTACTACTACTACTACTACTGATTCCGAGATTTCACTTTATATTTTTAAGTCATCTACGCAGTGTAGCAAAGTAGGTTCAATCAAGTCTTTTACGTTCGCTCGTTCACTCTCGTTCCTCGTTGTTTCGTTCAGTCCTTAATGGTATTCTGTTTCCCTGCACCCAAGACGTTCTTTTCGCGCGCTTTCCTCACCAGCATCTTGTACATCATTGCATTTCGCTCCACCGCCACCCGCTGTCCTCTCCCTTCCTCTTATTACACGAGTTCTGTTTCCTACGCCCAACGTTACCAGACTGTCGTACTTGGTGTATTGTTTTGGCCGATTTCTGACCAAAAGCTAGCGCACCCACAAAGATAATGATATGCATTTATAATTGTTCTTAAAATCGGTATTTATTGATGCTCTTTTTTTTAATATTTATGGGCCAGAAACCGGAAAATGCAATGTTATGCGTACGATAATCTGGTAACGCTGCCTACGCCTCTTGTGCCTCGCGTGTCTCATGAATCATTGGTCCGTGTTCTTAAACGTCTTGCCGCCTCAGTGCGCCTGTTTGAAAAGCCTCTCGTAGGAGTTCTGGTATTTCTATGGACTGTTTTGTGATCCCAGTGATAGTTTTACACGACTATTGCATCTTGAACGGGAAAATCACCCAAGAGTACCCGGCTAATCTTCTCCGTGGCTCGGTTCACTTGTTTAAAATGGCTTTCGCAGAAGTTACCGGTATTTTCATGGACTGCTTTGTGATCCCAGTGATAGTTTTACCCGACTTCTGCATACTGAACGGGAAAACCACTCATGGAAACCTGGTTAATTCTCTCCTTGGCTCAGTTGACTTGTTATAAAAAGCCTTTCGTAGACGTTAATGGTCTATTCATGAACTGTTGTGTGATCCCAGTGAGAGTTTTACATGACTTCTACGTCTTGAGCGGGAAAATCACCCAAGAAAACCCGGTTAATCTTCTCCGTGGCTCAGTTCACCTGCCTAAAATAGTTTTCGTAGAAGTTATTGGTATTTCCATGGACTGTTTTGTGATCCCAGTGATAGTTTTACCCGACTTCTGCACCTTGAACGGGAGAATCGCCCATGAGAACCCGGTTAATCTTCTCCGTGACTCGGTTCACTTGTTTAAAATGGCTTTCGTAGAAGTTACTGGAATTTTCATGGACTGCTTTGTGATCCCAGTGATAGTTTTACCCGACTTCTGCACCTTGAACGGGAAAATCGCCAATGAGAACCCGGTTAATCTTCTCCGTGGCCTTGTGGAATAGTCTTTATGGGAGTCCGTGACGTTTAAGAATGTTCGGTGATCCCAGTGATAGATTTACCCGCCTTCTGCACCTTGAACGGGAAAATCGCCCATGAGAACCCGGTTAATCCTCTCAGTGGCCTTGGGAAATAGTCGTAATGGGAGCCCGAAACGTTTAAGAACACGGATCATTGTGTCACGGACGTTCCTCGGCGTATTCATCACCTCTCATCCGTCTCTTGCCTTCTCATCACACAACTCCTGCTTCCTCCGCGTCCAGTGCACCGCGTGGCTCGTGAATCATTGGTTGGTGTTGCAAGACGTTTTCAGGTCTCACATCAACTATTTCTGAAGGGCAAAAAGGATATCAGTTGGGTTCTAATGGGTGTTTTTTGAGGCTGAGAAGAAGAGGAAAGGTCAGACTACCACAAGGGCCATAATACTACTCCTGTAAATGCTTAAAACTCCTACGAAACCCTTATCAACTGTGTGAGCTTGGACACTTCCGCTTCTCACATCATCTACTTCCAAAGGCCAAAAAGGAGATCAGTCGGGTCCTAATGAGTGTCTTTTGAGGCCCATGATACAGAAGAAAGGTTGAACTACCACCGAGGCAGTAAAAGTACCTCTGAAAACACCCAAAACTCCTACGAAACCCTTATCAACTATGTGAGCTTGGACACTTCCGCTTCTCACATCAACGACTTCCAAAGGCCAAAAAGATCAGTTGGGTCCTAACATGTCGTTTTTGAGGCCCATGTTACAGAAGAAAGGTCAAACTACCACCAAAACTACCTCTGAAAATGCCAAAAACTCCTATGAAAGCCTTGGAAGACAGTCGTAATGGGGGCCCGATACGTTGTTGTGTTCCTGGACCTTCTTTTTCTTCACCTTTCATCCCTGCCTTGTCTTCCCGAGCATGTCCCACACGCCTCATTCATAAGGAAGAGAATCTGGTCTACAATAAGCCTTGGCATGTGAACTTGACCTCTCTTTTGGCCTCTCCTTCTTCACTTTATTACTGGAGCAACGCTTGGGGGACTTTTTTTAGTTTGTTATGCCCTCCAGCTGTTTCCGTTGATCTAAAAAAGGTTCGTTGAGACACGTTACTACTGTCTGGGTTATTAAGATTGGTAACAAAGATATCCGCAGCCCTTGTTCTGATGTTTCCAAGTGATACAGTGATGCCAACAGCCTTCCTTTGTCTGTATTTCCTCCTGCCTAAGACTTAGACGCTTTCTAGACTTAGACGTCTTCAGCAATTTTTCTGATGTGTCCATGTGGTACAGTGATGCCAACAGCCTTCCTCTGTCTGTATTTACTCCTGCCTACGACTTAAACGCTTTCTAGAGATTAGTAATAAAAACATCTTCAGCCCATGTTATGATCTTTGCGTATGCTACAGTGATGCCAACAGCCTTCCTTTGTCTGTATTTCCTCCTGCCTACGACTTAAACGCTTCCTAGAGATTAGTAATAGACATCTTCAGCTCTTTTTATGATGTCTCCATGTGATACAATTATGCCAACGGCCTTCCTTTGTCTGTATATTCCCTGCCTACGACTTAAACGCTTCCAGGAGGGGAGTTGAAGGCAGTTTTCCATCTGAGTTAACCCTCTTTCGGCTACTCTTATGAACTATTCGTAGGAGCAGCGTCAGAGGTCTTTTTTGATTCCTCTTTCTCATTCCTTTGAGCTGCCTCCTTTCCCATAAAATAACCACTCTCCTCTTCTTCAGCGCCTGTGTTTATTCTTATTATGGGATTTATAAATACTTTGATTATATAGAGAGTTCCGTCATTGTATATCGCAATGCTACATATAAAATAATTCTACTCCACGTTAATCTGAATCCCTTAGCCCTATTTGCATTCTGATTATGGGATTTATAGATTCTTTGATCATTTATAGAGTTCCGTCATTTATATCTGAAGGCTACATATAATGGAATTCTTCTCCACTTTAACATGAATACCTTTTTGCATTCTGGTTTCACCATTGATACATACTTTGGTTATATATGGTTTCGTCATCATATATTTAAATGTTACATTGTTCACTGTAACCTGAATAACTTCTTTTGCATTATGATTATGGCATTTATAACTACTTTGATTATAAACAGTTTCGTCATTATATATATGAATGTCATATATAAATTAAGTCTTCATTTTAACCTGAATACCCTTTTTTTTTTTTTTTGCTTTCTTTTTTGCCTTCTTCCGCTTGAGGCTGTGCGAGAGTGTAGGATCTCACCTTCCTATTTCTTCTCATTCATTTTCTTCTATATTTCCTTTCCTTTCTCCCTTTCCCTGTCTCCTCTCCATATCCTTTCCTTTCTCCCTTCTTCTTTCGCCTTCCTTTGCTTTTATCTATCTTTCTCCTCTCATTCCTTTCCTTATCTATTCTTATTTTACGTACTGAATCCTTAACATTAACCTGTATACTGTTTTTGCGTATAGTATCGGTAAGAATGGATTATCGTTGACATTACAGTTACGAGGAGTTTGAAAAGTGCAGAATTAATAATGATGATAAAAAGGACAGCAGTTTTTTTTCTTCATCAAATTGGATTGTTTCTTGTAAGGTTCTCGTCTTTCTTTCTTCTTTACTTCTTTATTCTCAATTCCTTTCTTATTTTATTTTGTTGTCTAGTATTTTTTTATTCTTCTTTATTTGATTTGATTGTGCTTTCTTCCTCTTTTCTTTATTTTATCGCTTTTATCTTCCTTACACTGAGTCACTGCACGCAGGTCGGCCAGGATCGAGCTGACAGATAATGGCCAGCACACGAAGGCCGAAAAGGATAATTAATAAAGTGATAACGTTCAAGACTCGCAGATTTATGAGACACGTATTAAATGAATATCTCATAAATCTAAGAGTCTTGAATGTTATCAGTTCTATCAATTATTCTTTCGGTGTTTGTGCACAAATACCTGCCATTCCTGCTGAAGCTCCGAAGATAAAATGTAGAGTACTAACGTCTTTTTGATTTGTAGAAAAAGTATGAAGTAAATACTGAAACATATGGACCGCTGAAAGACACCTCCAGCAGTTGTCGCGACACTGGACACAGCTGTCAACAGAGGCGAAGCAGAGACCCACTCTTTATCCTTCCTGTCGCTGCCTAAGTCCTCCTCTCTGTGTTTGAAGGTGAAGGTTCTTAGCCCATCGTGTCCTTGGGCTCGCTGGGGAAGGGCGTCACTGTGCCCCGCTCGAGGCACGCCAGCAGGTGGCGCGCCATGCGGGCCCGCACGTAGCGCACGCGGCAAGGGTCCTGGCCGTGGGCGATGCTGAAGGCGAAGGCGAGGGCGAAGAGACCGCAGCTGTAGCCGTCCTGCTGGCGCTGCACGGGCCGCATGACGGTGCCCGGGGGCGGGGCGTGCAGCTCCTGCAGCTGCCGCACCAGGGCGGCCGTGGAGGCGGAGAGCGTGTCGTAGAGCGAGTCATACACGGCCAGCTGGCCTGGGCGCGCCGCGCCGTACGAGGACAGCAGTAGCCAGTGGCTGCCCCCCGCGCGGCCGTAGTCCGCCATGGAGGCGAGGCTCATCGGCGTGGACCGGTTCACCACCTGCAGGAAGAGCGCTCCGCTGCCGGGCTGCAGGGGCGGCAGGGTGAAGGCGGCGCCGCTGGCGTACAAGCCGCGAGTGTTCGGGAACTGCCGCTGCAGCAGTTCCTGGGCCAGGTCCATGACGTCATCAGACAGCCAGCGCTGTCCCAGGATGTCCCGCCGGTCGGGGCTGCGCAGGCGCGGCGGCGGCAGCAACGTCCAGGGCTGAGCTTCCCTCGGCGCTCCTTCGGGAGTGTCATGGGACGCGCCTTTCGGGGCTTCTTGAGATGGCCCTTTAGCAATTCCTTTAGAGCGTCCTTTGACGGCTTCCTTAGCAACTTTCCTTTGGCGTTCTTTCGGGGCGCCATCAGCCGCCGGCGGGTGTTGCCGCGCCTCGGGTCGCGTGTCTTGGGGCGACGGTGCGTTGCGAATGGCCGTGGCCGTACGCCGGGTGTTGGGGGCACACACACGCTCAGTGCCTTGCCGGGTGTTGGGGGCACACACACGCTCAGTGCCTTGCCGGGTGTTGGGGGCACACACACGCTCAGTGCCTTGCCGGGTGATGGGGGCACACACACGCTCAGTGCCTTGCCGGGTGTTGGGGGCACACACACTCCTCGTCCCCGCTTTACGCTGCTCACGGGCCTGGTCTTGCCGGGTGTCGGGGGCACACACACTCCTCGTCCCCGCTTTACGCTGCTCACGGGCCTGGTCTTGCCGGGTGTCGGGGGCACGCACAGGCTTAGTGTCTTGTCGGGGTGTTGTTACCTCTTTGCCTTCGTTCTTGGCGCCAGTTGTCGCGGCGTTAGTCTCCTTACGGGCCTGGTCTTGCCGGGTGTCGGGGGCACGCACAGGCTTAGTGTCTTGTCGGGGTGTTGTTTCTTTGCCTTCACTCTTGGCACCGTTCGCTGCCGCCTTCTTCGTCATTTGTTTCTTGCTGTTCTCCCTCTGCCACGTCTTTATCGTGCCATCTATGTCGTCCTGGCATCGTCTGACGTCATCGGCGAGGCCCCGAAGCTTCATTACGCCGCATCGTTCATTATACTCAATGGTGACGGGATGGTCTTCGTGGAGGCGCCCCACAACACCTCCGCGGCCCTTCATTCTGTCCCTGTACCTTCGGGGGATCGTGACGTTCCTAAGGACCGACGTGTCGGTGTTCGGGGTTGGTGGCGCGCACGTTCGTTCCTCGACTGTTTCTTGTGCGTCGCGGCAGTCTTCCTCCGCTGAGGGCAGCTCTATACAGGCAGTTACTGGGGCAGCAGGCACGGGCTGGCACTCCGTTGTTACGGGACACTCTGCTGATGGTAGCTCTATACAGGCAGTTACTGGGGCAGCAGGCACGGGCTGGCACTCCGTTGTTACGGGACACTCTGCTGATGGTAGCTCTATACAGGCAGTTACTGGGGCAGCAGGCACGGGCTGGCACTCCGTTGTTACGAGACACTCTACTGATGGTAGCTCTATACAGGCAGTTACTGGGGCAGCAGGCACGGGCTGGCACTCCGTTGTTACGGGACACTCTGCTGATGGTAGCTCTATACAGGCAGTTACTGGGGCAGCAGGCACGGCTGGCACTCCTTTGTTACGGGACACTCTGCTGATGGTAGCTCTATACAGGCAGTTACTGGGGCAGCAGGCACGGGCTGGCACTCCGTTGTTACGAGACACTCTGCTGATGGTAGCTCTATACAGGCAGTTACTGGGGCAGCAGGCACGGGCTGGCACTCCGTTGTTACGGGACACTCTGCTGGGGGCAGCGCTGTACAGGCAGTTTCTGGGGCGGCAGTTGCCGGCTGACTTTCTGGTGGGGAACACTCTGCTGAGGGCAGCCCTGTGCGGGCAGTTACTGGGATCACATGCACGGGCTGACGC
The DNA here is from genome assembly GCF_024679095.1 of Eriocheir sinensis. Classification (NCBI taxonomy): domain Eukaryota; kingdom Metazoa; phylum Arthropoda; class Malacostraca; order Decapoda; family Varunidae; genus Eriocheir; species Eriocheir sinensis. The sequence continues at coordinate 3,628 of NW_026110621.1, read as the reverse complement.
TCAGTCAGGGAACACTCGCTGACTAAGGTTTTGATGTGGAAGGAAAAGGTCAGCGGTGAAAACGACGTAATATCAAACGCAAGTTTTTCCCTCCACGATCCGTTCCTCCTGCAAACACTCGATGAGGAACCTTGCATCTAACGCCTTCTTCCGGACGGTCCGGCGTCCTCTCTTCACCTTCATCCTCACGAAGGAAGCCGTGTCCAGCCCCGCCACGAGGGCGCGGTTCACGGCGACGCGACACTCTGCAAACTCTTTGGTCAACGCGGTCACGCACACACAGCTCTCAGGGAGCAGCTCAACGGTCATGAAGATGGCCGAGCAGCGCTGCTTGTGGAAGCAGCAGAGGCCGGGCGCCTCCTGCTCGGCCGTCAGGTGCAGGGCCGTCACCTTCTTGGAGGCGGGTACCCGCACCCAGCACGCGATGTTCGTCTCGGTGGTCATTCAGTTTTATACACAAGCGCGTCCTCGTATAAGGCAAGGACATACCAATAAAAAAAATGAATGGGTCCGATTTGCCCCAAACCTTGATGAAGTCTGGGATACACCTTTGTAGCGGTGACGTGTTGTTGCCTTGGTAAACAAAAGGTAAATTTTGTCTGATGTGTCTGAAGGGTTCACAGTGTAGCAGGAAGTGTTCCAAAGTTTCTTCTTTGCACAGCGTGCACTGTGTGTTTTCATTTGTGTGTCTGTTTGCCTATTAGTACGCGGTGACTCAATTTGTACGCATATCAGGGAGTCTAAAATAAGGAGTTAAAGGTAAATATGTTGAGGTAAGTGTACATTGAGGGACCGTGTTTATCACACACACACACACACACACACACACACACACACACACACACACACACACACACACACACACACACACACACACACACACACACACACACACACACACACACACACACACACACACACACACACACACACACACACACACAAACACACACACAAACACACACACACACATTCCTATCTAGTTCATTTCGGTAGGTCTTATTTCCCCTTTTTTCCTGCTCTCTCTCTCTCTCTCTCTCTCTCTCTCTCTCTCTCTCTCTCTCTCTCTCTCTCTCTCTCTCTCTCTCTCCTCTTCCTCATCTTCCTCTTTTTCTTCCTCATCTTCTCATTCGCCTGATGTGTGGGAGGTTTTTTTTTTTCTTCTATGTATTAATGTATTAGTTAACTGTAGAGAGGAGTGGATAGTGTGTGCGTTTGTGTGTGTGTGTGTGTGTGTGTGTGTGTGTGTGTGTGTGTCCGTTTAAAGTTTCAAAGTCGTTACTGTAAGGGAAAAAAAAAGATTATATGAAAACGAGTTCTTGATATCCTTTTCTCAATCTTTTTCTGCTTCTTGTTCTTCTTCTCTTTTCTTCTTCTTCTTCTACTTCTTCTTCTTCTTCTTCTTTTTCTTTTTTTTCCTCTTCTTCCTCTTCTTCTTCTTCTTCTTCTTCTTCTTCCTCTTTTCCTGCTTCTTCTTCTCCTTCCTTCTCTTCTTCCTCATCTTCCTCTTTTTCTTCCTCTTCTTTTTCTTTCGCTTCTTCTTCCGCCTTTTCTTCTTCTTCCTCTTCTTCTTCTTCTTCTTCTTCCTGTTCTTCTTCTGCCTCTTCTTCTTCTTCTTCCTCTTCGTTACGGCCTTCAGCCTGTCATTAAGGTCACTCATCAATGGCTGCAGATCAAGGGTGAATGGCAGGAGTCAGGCGTTAACATGTAAATTAATCAGCGTCCTGGCTGCCTGCCTGCCGGGGATATTAAATGCAAACTTACCGGAGGAACATAATTAGGTTTGCATTCGTTCCCTGCGCTCACTGGAAACAATACACATGACCCTCCTAGCATAGATCTGAGAGCCTACACGTTACCTACACGTTGCTTTCTGGATGAAGGGAGGCTTGGGTTGTTGTTTTAGAATCGTTAACAAGAGAACATAGACGTTATCCCGACATTCGAATCAAAAATCGCTGTATTACCACACACAAAAAAACTGAGGAAATAGAGTCTTTGGTCACATTTTTGAAGCGTTAGCAGTCGGAGTCCATAAGTTATCCTGACATTCGACCCAGAAATCAATGTATTACCGCTAGAAACCGTTCAAAATGAGTCTTGGGTCTTATATTTTGAAGCGAAAGGAAGCAGAGCGCAGAAATTATCCTTAAATTGCATCTGTCACTGGTCACGTCCCACTTAGATTATCGTGTTCTGATCTAAGGGCCTCCAGGTTACCTCCACGCTGCTATCTGGATGTAGGGAGGCTTGGGTTGAAGTTCTGGAAGCGTTAGCAGTTTGAGCAAAGATGTAAAATGCATCTGCCACTAGTTAAACCTCACCTCGTTTGTGCTGCTCAGATCTGAGGGGCCTCCAGGTTACCCCTATATTGCTAGCTAGATGAAGGGAAGCTTATGTTGTAATTCTCGCAGCGTTAGTAACCAAAGCGCAGTAGTTAACTTCAAATTGTACTCGTATCTGCCACCTCGATTATGCTGTATAGATCTGAGGACCTTCAAATTACCTCCACGATGCTATCTGGATAAAGGGAGGCTTGGCTTGTAACTCTCACAGCGTTAGTAACCGAAGCGCATTTATTCAGACCTTTGACCCAGAAATAACTTCAATGGAGACTTGTATTTCTAGAATCGTTATCAACAGGAACATCGACGTTATCCTGAAATTCGACCCAGAAATCACTGCATGACCGCCGGAAACTGCGCAAATTGCGTTTTGGATCTTATTTCTTGAAGCTTCAGCAACAGGAGCGCAGAAGTGATCCTTACAGTATGACAAACTGAAACAAACTGAACTGATAAGTAGTTGAGGGAAACACCACTAAAAGCTTTGAAAGGAGGTTATATATCGTCACCTTCATAAACAGATCGCCTAAGTCATTATTTTATACTTTACAGGAAATTGGAAAAGAACTGTCATTATCTCATTTGGGTTAAGGTTTAGGCAGAAATGAAGAGGCCAATTCTAGGACACTCAAACCCTGAATGTCGAAGGCAACTATACAAAAATGGGCGTCACATGCTGGAAAATTGATGTAGACAGAAACCTGGAAATCGCTGAAAAATGACTAAGGCGATTATTTTATGAGGGTGACGATATGTTTATGGATGCGGAGAAAAGTTGCTGAATAACCCACTCCCAGGCGCTGCCATGCGTAGGCTGTCCGTCTGTCTGGCCCCTCGTAGTCTCCTTATAGTCGTGTGTAGTATCGTGTGTGTATTCTCAGGAGCTGTCATTGTAGGCCGTCCGTCTGTCTGGCCCCTCGTAGTCTCCTTATAGTCGTGTGTAGTATCGTGTGTGTACTCTCAGGAGCTGTCATTGTAGGCTGTCCGTCTGTCTGGCCCCTCGTAGTCTCCTTATAGTCGCGTGTAGTATCGTGTGTGTACTCTCAGGAGCTGTAATGTGTGAGCCGTCCGTCTGTCTGGCCCCTCGTAGTCTCCTTATAGTCGCGTGTAGTATCGTGTGTACTCAGGAGCTGTAATGTGAGCCGTCCATCTGTCTGGCCCTCGTAGTCTCCTTATAGTCGTGTGTAGTATCGTGTGTACTCAGGAGCTGTAATGTGAGCCGTCCGTCTGTCTGGCCGCTCGTAGTCTCCTTAAGCACTGTGCATCCCTGTGTGTGTTTGTGT
>NW_026110620.1:0-93041 GCF_024679095.1 Eriocheir sinensis | reverse complement strand
CCCGTCAGTTACTGCCTCGGGCAGCGCTTAAGAGGCAAAGCGAACCATTAAGGGCGAGCGACCTACCCCCGCCGATTACCCGCGCTCGCGAGGACTTAGTCCGTTACTCCCGCCGTTTACCCGTCAGTGACTGCCTCGGCCAGCGCTCAGGAGACAAAGCTAACCATTACAGGCGAGCGACCTATCCCCGCCGATTACCCGCTGGCCTCGGCCAGCGCTTGCGAGGCCTGAGTCCGTTACTCCCGCCATTTACCCGTTAGTTACTGCCTAGGCCAGCGCTCAAGAGGCAAAGCGAGCCATTAAGGGCGAGCGACCTACCCCCGCCGATTACCCGCTGGCCTCGGCCAGCGCTCGCGAGGCCTGAGTCCGTTACTCCCGCCGTTTACCCGTCAGTTACTGCCTCGGCCAGCGCTCAGGAGGCAAAGCGAACCATTATTAAGGGAGAGCGACCTACCTCCACCGATTACCCGCTTGCCTCGTCCAGCACTCACGAGGCAAAACGAACCATTATTAAGTGCGAGCGAGCTACCCCCGCTGATTACCTGCTTGCCTCGTCCAGCGCTCACGAGGCAAAACGAGCCAGCAGGTGCTGGCGCGTCCCCCCCTCCCCCCCCCCCCAAGTTTACCTGCCACACGATTCATGACTGAGGGCCTCGTCCAGCGCTCAAGACGCAAAGTTTACCCTGCACACACCAAATTGTATGTCGTATGAAGGGCCAGTGTCTCCTTGACTTGTCCGTTACTCCAGACGTTTACCCGTCACTCGAGCAGTCGGTGACTGCCTCGGCCAGCGCTCAGTAGGCAAAGGGAACAATTAAGGGCGAGCGACCTACCCCCGCCGATTACCCGCTGGCCTCGGCCAGCGCTCGCAAGGCCTGAGTCCGTTACTCCCGCCGTTTACCCGTCAGTGACTACCACGGCCAGCGTTCAAGAGGCAAAGCGAACCATTAAGGGCGAGCGACCTACCCCCGCCGATTACCCGAGGCCTGAATCCGTTACTCTCGCCGTTTACCCGTTAGTTACTTCCTCGGCCAGCGCTCAAGAGGCAAAGCAAACCATTAAGGGCGAGCAACCTACCCGCAATGACTACCCGCTTGCTTCGTCCAGCGCTCACAAGGCAAAACGAGCAATGTGGTGCTGACGCGTTAATCCCCCCCCCCCCTCCCCCCCGTTTACCCGCCACACAATTCATGACTGCCTCGGCCAGCGCTTAGGAGGCAAAGCGAACCATTGAGCGACCTACCCTCGCCGATTACCCGTTGGCCTCGGCCAGCGCTCGCGAGGCCTGACTCAGTTACTCCCGCCGTTTACCCGTCAGTGACTGCCACGGCCAGCGCTAAAAAGGCAGAGCGAACCATTATGGGCGAGCGACCTACCCCCGCCGATTACCCGCTGGCCTCTGCCAGCGCTCGCGAGGCCTGAGTCCGTTACTCCTTCCGTTTACCCGTCAGTTACTGCTTCGGCCAGCGCTCAAGAGGCAAAGCGAGCCATTAAGGGCGAGCGACCTACCCCCGCCGATTACCCGCTGGCCTCGGCCAGCGCTCGCGAGGCCTGAGTCCGTTACTCCCTCCGTTTACCCGTCAGTTACTGCCTCGGCCAGCGCTCAGGAGGCAAAGCGAACCATTATTAAGGGAGAGCGACCTACCTCCGTCGAATACCCGCTTGCCTAGTCCAGCACTTACGAGACAAAACGAACCATTATTAAGTGCGAGCGAGCTTCCCCCGCTGATTACCCGCTTGCCTCGTCCAGCGCTCACGAGGCAAAACGAGCCATCAGGTGCTGGCGCGTTACCCGCCACCCCGTTTACCCGCCACACGTTTCATGACTGAGGGCCTCGTCCAGCGCTCAAGACGCAAAGTTTACCCTGCACACACCAAATTGTATGTCGTATGAAGGGCCAGTGTCTCCTTCACTTGTCCGTTACTCCAGCCGTTTACTCGTCACTCGAGCAGTCGGTGACTGCCTCGGCCAGCGCTCATGAGGCAAAGCGAACAATTAAGGGCGAGCGACCTACCCCCGCCGATTACCCGCTGGCCTCGGCCAGCGCTCGCGAGACCTGGGTCCGTTACTCCCGCCGTTTACCAGTCAGTGACTGCCACGGCCAGCGCTCTAGAGGCAAAGCGAACCATTAAGGGCGAGAGACCTACCCCCGCCGATTACCCGCTGGCCTCTGCCAGCGCTCGCGAGACCTGAGTCCGTTACTCCCGCCGTTTACCCGTCAGTTACTGCCTCGGCCATCGCTTAAGAGGCAAAGCGAACCATTAGGGACGAGCGACCTACCCCCGCCGATTAACCGCCACCGCTCGCGAGGCCTGAGTCCGTTACTCCCTCCGTTTACCCGTCAGTTACTGCCTCGGCCAGCGCTTAAGAGGCAAAGCGAACCATTAAGGGCGAGCAACCTACCCCCGCCGATTACCCGCTGGCCTCTGCCGGCGCTCGCGAGGCCTTAGTCCGTTACTCCCGCCGTATACCCGTCAGTGACTGCCTCGGCCAGCGCTCAGGAGGCAAAGCTAACCATTAAGGGCGAGCGACCTACCCCCGCCGATTACCCGGTGGCCTCGGCCAGCGCTCGCGAGGCCTGAGTCCGTTACTCCCGCCGTTTACCCGTCCGTTACTGCCTCGTCCAGCGCTCAAGAGGCAAAGCGAACCATTAAGGGCGAGCGACCTACCCCCGCCGATTACCCGGTGGCCTCGGCCAGCGCTCGCGAGGCCTGAGTCCGTTACTCCCACCGTTTACCCGTCAGTTACTGCCTCGGCCACACTGCCACACGATTCATGACTAAGGGCCTCGTCCAGCGCTCAAGAAGCAAAGTTTACCCTGCACACACCAAATTGTATGTCGTATGAAGGGCCAGTGTCTCCTTGACTTGTCCGTTACTCCAGCCGTTTACCCGTCACTCGAGCAGTCGGTGACTGCCTCTGCCAGCGCTCAGGAGGCAAAGCGAACCATTAAGGGCGAGCGACCTACCCACGCTGATTAACCGCCAGCGCTCGCGAGGCCTGAGTCCGTTACTCCCTCCATTTACCCGTCAGTTACTTCCTCGGCCAGCGCTTAAGAGGCAAAGAAAACCATTAAGGGCGACCGACCTACCCCCGCCGATTAACCGCTGGGCTCGGCCAGCGCTCGCGAGGCCTTAGTCCGTTACTCCCGCCGTATACCCGTCAGTGACTGCCTCAGCCAGCGCTCAGGAAGCAAAGCTAACCATTAAGGGCGAGCGACCTACCCCCGCCGATTACCCGCTGGCCTGGGCCAGCACTCGTGAGACCTGAGTCCGTGACTCCCGCCGTTTACCCGTCAGTGACTGCCTCGGCCAGCGCTCAAGAGGCAAAGCTATCCTTTAAGGGCGAGCGACCTACCCCCGCCGATTTCCCGCTGGCCTCGGCCAGCGCTCGCGAGGCCTGAGTCCGTTACTCCCGCCGTTTACCCGTCAGTGACTGCCACGGCCAGCGCTCAAGAGGCAAACCAAACCATTAAGGGCGAGCGACCTACCCCCGCCGATTACCCGCTGGCCTCGGCCAGCGCTCGCGAGACCTGAGTCCGTTACTCCCGCCGTTTACCAGTCAGTGACTGCCACGGCCAGCGCTCTAAAGGCAAAGCGAACCATTAAGGGCAAGAGACCTACCCCCGCCGATTACCCGCTGGCCTCGGGCAGCGCTCGCGAGGCCTGAGTCCGTTACTCCCGCCGTTTACCCGTCAGTTACTGCCTCAGTCATCGCTAAAGAGGCAGTTACTGCCTCGGCCATCGCTTAAGAGGCAAAGCGAACCATTAAGGGCGAGAGACCTACCCCCGCCGATTACCCGCTGGCCTCGGCCAGCGCTCGCGAGGCCTGAGTCCGTTACTCCCGCCGTTTACCCGTCAGTTACTGCCTCAGTCATCCCTTAAGAGACAAAGTGAACCATTAGGGACGAGCGACCTACCCCCGCCGATTAACCGCCAGCGCTCGCGAGGCCTGAGTCCGTTACTCCCTCCGTTTACCCGTCAGTTACTGCCTCGGTCATCGCTTAAGAGGCAAAGCGAACCATTAGGGACGAGTGACCTACCCCCGCCGATTAACCGCCAGCGCTCGCGAGGCCTGAGTCCGTTACTCCCTCCGTTTACCCGTCAGTTACTGCCTCGGCCAGCGCTTAAGAGGCAAAGCGAACCATTAAGGGCGAGCGACCTACCCCCGCCGATTACCCGCTGGCCTCTGCCGGCGCTCGCGAGGCTTTAGTCCGTTACTCCCGCCGTTTACCCGTCAGTGACTGCCTTGGCAAGCGCTCAGGAGGCAAAGCGAACCATTAAGGGCGAGCGACCTACCCCCGCCGATTACCCGCTGGCCTCGGCCAGCGCTCGCGAGGCCTGAGCTCGTTACTCCCGCCGTTTACCCGTCCGTTACTGCCTCGGCAAGCGCTCAAGAGGCAAAGCGAACCATTAAGGGCGAGCGACCTACCCCCGCCGATTACCCGCTGGCCTCGGCCAGCGCTTGCGAGACCTGAGTCCGTTACTCCCTCCATTTACCCGTCAGTTACTGCCTCGGCCAGCGCTTAAGAGGCAAAGAAAACCATTAAGGGCGAGCGACCTACCCCCGCCGATTAACCGCTGGGCTCGGATAGCGCTCGCGAGACCTGAGTCCGTTACTCCCGCCGTTTACCCGTCAGTGACTGCCTCGGCCAGCGCTCAAGAGCAAAGCGAACCTTTAAGGGCGAGCGACCTACCCCCGCCGATTTCCCGCTGGCCTCGGCCAGCGCTCGCGAGGCCTGAGTCCGTTACTCCCGCCGTTTACCCGTCAGTGACTGCAACGGCCAGCGCTCAAGAGGCAAAGCGAACCATTAAGAGCGAGCGACCTACCCCCGCCGATTACCCGCTGGCCTCGGCCACCGCTCGCGAGAACTGAGTCCGTTACTCCCGCCGTTTACCAGTCAGTGACTGCCACGGCCATCGCTTAAGAGGCAAAGCGAACCATTAAGGGCGAGAGACCTACCCACGCCGATTACCCGCTAGCCTCGGACAACGCTCGCGAGGCCTGAGTCCGTTACTCCCTCTTTTTACCCGTCAGTTACTGCCTCGACCAGCGCTTAAGAGGCAAAGCGAACCATTAAGGGCGAGCGACCTACCCCCGCCGATTACCCGCTGGCCTCGGTCAGCGCTCGCGAGGCCTTAGTCCGTTACTCCCGCCGTTTACCCGTCAGTGACTGCCTCGGCCAGCGCTCAGGAGACAAAGCTAACCATTACAAGCGAGCGACCTATCCCCGCCGATTAACCGCTGGCCTCGGCCAGCGCTCGCATGGCCTGATTCCGTTACTCCCGCCGTTTACCCGTCAGTTACTGCCTCGGCCAGCGCTCAAGAGGCAAAGCGAGCCATTAAGGGCGAGCGACCTACCCCAGCCGATTACCCGCTGGCCTCGGCCAGCGCTCGCATGGCCTGAGTCCGTTACTCCCGCCGTTTACCCGTTAATTACTGCCTCGGCCAGCGCTCAGGAGGCAAAGTGAACCATTAAGGGCGAACGACCTACCCCCGCCAATTACCCGCTGGCCTCGGCCAGCGCTCGCGAGGCCTGAGTCCGTTACTCCCGCCGTTTACCCGTCAGTTACAGCGCTTAAGAGGCAAAGCGAACCATTAAGGGCGAGCGACCTACCCCCGCCGATTACCCGCTGGCCTCGGTCAGCGCTCGCGAGGCCTTAGTCCGTTACTCCCGCCGTTTACCCGTCAGTGACTGCCTCGGCCAGCGCTCAAGAGGCAAAGTGAACCATTAAGGGCGAGCGACCTACCCCCGCCGATTACCCGCTGGCCTCGCGGCCAGCGCTCGCATGGCCTGATTCCGTTACTCCCGCCGTTAACCCATCAGTGACTGCCTCGGCCAGCGCTCAAGTGGCAAAGTGAACCATTAAGGGCGAGCGACCTCCCCCGCCGATTACCCGCTGGCCTCGGCCAGCGCTCGCGAGGCCTGAGTCCGTTACTCCCGCCGTTTACCCGTCAGTTACTGCCTTGGCCAGCGCTCAAGAGGCAAAGCGAACCATTAAGGGCGAGCGACCTACCCTCGCCGATTACCCGCTGGCCTCGGCCAGCGCTCGCGAGGCCTTAGTCCGTTACTCCCGCCGTTTACCCGTCAGTGACTGCCTCGGACAGCGCTCAGGAGACAAAGCTAACCATTACAAGCGAGCGACCTATCCCCGCCGATTAACCGCTGGCCTCGGCCAGCGCTCGCGAGGCCTGAGTCCGTTACTCCCGCCGTTTACCCGTCAGTTACTGCCTCGGCCAGCGCTCAAGAGGCAAAGCGAGCCATTAAGGGCGAGCGATCTACCCCAGCCGATTACCCGCTGGCCTCGGCCAGCGCTCGCGAGGCCTGAGTCCGTTACTCCCGCCGTTTACCCGTTAGTTACTGCCTCGGCCAGCGCTCAGGAGGCAAAGTGAACCATTAAGGGCGAGCGACCTACCCCCGCCAATTACCCGCTGGCCTCGGCCAGCGCTCGCGAGGCCTGAGTCCGTTACTCCCGCCGTTTACCCGTCAGTTACAGCGCTTAAGAGGCAAAGCGAACCATTAAGGGCGAGCGACCTACCCCCGCCGATTACCCGCTGGCCTCGGTCAGCGCTCGCGAGGCCTTAGTCCGTTACTCCCGCCGTTTACCCGTCAGTGACTGCCTCGGCCAGCGCTCAAGAGGCAAAGTGAACCATTAAGGGCGAGCGACCTACCCCCGCCGATTACCCGCTGGCCTCGCGGCCAGCGCTCGCATGGCCTGATTCCGTTACTCCCGCCGTTAACCCGTCAGTGACTGCCTCGGCCAGCGCTCAAGAGGCAAAGCGAACCATTAAGGGCGAGCGACCTCCCCCGCCGATTACCCGCTGGCCTCGGCCAGCGCTCGCGAGGCCTGAGTCCGTTACTCCCGCCGTTTACCCGTCAGTTACTGCCTTGGCCAGCGCTCAAGAGGCAAAGCGAACCATTAAGGGCGAGCGACCTACCCTCGCCGATTACCCGCTGGCCTCGGCCAGCGCTCGCGAGGTCTGAGTCCGTTACTCCCGCCGTTTACCCGGCAGTGACTGCCTCGGCCAGCGCTCAGGAGGCATTGCCGCTTGTACCGGTACCGTTTGGATCTTAGTGACGCTCGGCGCTCGCCCGCCTCCATGTGATATGGGCCCCGTGTGTAGACGCTGAGTCACTGCCCCGCTGACCGTCTCCCCAAGTTCCCACCATTTTGTCCTGCTTTCCGTTTCCATCACAGCTCCCGTTTCCATTATTTTATTATTTTATTTATTTATTGGAGTTACTGGATAATTCTTGATGTCCGATTCTTTTTCTTTTTTAGGTTGCTAATAAATATTTTTATTGTTATTAGACTATGATCGAGTAGTCGAGTACCCATATCACCGAGATATCCACTCACTGAGTGGTGATCTCTCTCTCTCTCTCTCTCTCTCTCTCTCTCTCTCTCTCTCTCTCTCTCTGAATGAAGTGAATATTTATTTTTTCGAAAAAAAATAGCATGTATAGTTATTATGGATGTACTCGATCATAGTCTATTAACAATAACAATATTTATTACCAACCTAAAAAAAAAATCGGACATGAAGAATTATCAATAAATCCAATAAATAAATCCTAGCAACTGGTACCGGTACCGAGCAATCTGGTACCGGTACCGTACCGTTTAGCTGGTACCGTCAGTACCGGTACTGGTACCGGTACCTGCCCACCCCTTCTGCAGGGCGCGGAGCGACGGAGCACAGCTCGCCTGCCCGTCACCCGTCTTCTCTCCCTTCTCCGCGTTGTTCGCCCGTTTTATTTGCCTGTAGTTCGTCCGGAAGGGTGTGGGTTCCGGTTGATGACGGCTGATGAAACTCATCAGTTAATTAGTGTATTTTGGACAAAGAAACAATGCGATAAAAGTGAATTTCAGTTGTATTTGTCTAGAAAATTATATACAACAAATATATGCAGCCATATAGATACATGGCATGCATTGTGCATAATAGAAAATGCATGAACACAGACACACAAGCAAAAGTAAATATGATAAAGAAATATTGGTCTCATAATAATACACAAAGTAAAGAAAGATAATCGGACAGTAATACAAAGCAATAGTCTCATGCAATATTGGAATGAGAATACTAAAGAAAATTACACAACAAATAGACAAGTACAGTCACTTATAAAAGTTACATAATACCAGGCCATATAAATTGGTTTATACCTGTCTTACACAAGGACATAACTTGAAGAAGAGTAAAGCAAACATGTGTAAAAAGCAGTCTAATTTAATGTCCTGTTTCAGTAAGATGCAGGATGTTTGTAATCATGTCTGATTCATCTAGCTACTTTATTCTGTATAGCCTCTAGCTCATTAATATTATTGTGAGTGTGTTGATCCCAGACAGTTTTGCAATATTCTAAGCGTGGCAGAACTACTGTATTTTCAAAAGGAGAGTTGGAAAAATTGCAAAATTTTCCATGTTTTAGTACGGTGAAAGTTTTTTTTCTTGTGGAAAACTATAGAAACCGCAAAAAAAAAAAAAAAAATTGCAACAAGAAAAATCGATCTCGAAGCAAACACTTATCAGACAAAAAAACCTAACGCAGAGGGGTATTTTCAAAATATGACCATAAGAACATAATAAAATAAGAAAGCTACTTGAGGCTCTTTAACCTACACATGATAGTTCCTGTACAGTCGCGATATGAAGTGATGTCGCCGTGTACGTTTATTTTCGATCACGCAAGTATCGTTATATATTTTCAAGAGTACCATTATTGTCCTGTATCTTCATCATAATTTAACTTAATATATTTTAGAAGCTAGAAAAAAAATAGAAAATAAATATTCAATGGTGTCTTACGAAGGGTTGTCGAAATATTTTGACACAAAGTGTTTTCGTTCAGCAAGGAACAAGTCAAATGAAGTCCAAATATCAACATATTACTCAAACAGAAAGTAAAATTATCTTTTCATGATCATTGTTGACAACACTAAATCTAACATATGCACACTATATAGGACATGCATACTTAGTCGATATCCTAAGCTAGGATGTCGTAATTTATTTAATTTATACTCTCGTATGATGACGTCATCGTCCGCGCACCATACCTATTATTCAGCCCTGACTCACTCTTTGCCTTTCGTGGTCAACATAACGATAACAAAAGCTTTCCGTGGACTTCTAATGCATGATAGTGATCAAGGGAAGATGCCCACAGCCTATAACTACCGAGGGATAGTCGGAGATGGAAAAATAAAATAAATAGCTTCAGAATAGTCGTGTTTTGTAACTCACTCTTTGCCGCCGATCGCAAACATCATTGCCTTTCTTGGTCAATATAACGATGACAAAAGCTTCATGTAGACTTCTAATGCTTGGAGGTGATCAGTGGAACATGTCCACAGCTTATAAGTGCCATAGAATAATCGAGGAAGGTGGGGAAATAAGAATATATAGCTTTGAAATGGAGGTGGTGGTGCGGGTGGGTAGGATAATCCCAGCGTTGTCAAACATTAGGCTATGGTTGAGTGTTCGTAGAGGCGTCCGGAATTTTAATAGTTCAGATAATTATGGCAACCCTACCTATGAAGGCATTCTTCATTCATCATCGTTACTGAGCAATGTTACTATATATTTCAGTGCCCATGCTTATGATAAGAAGCCATCATAGTGAATAAAAGGTGTTTAATGTGAAACCTTATTATTTGATCGTTTCTTAATCAATAAAACGCAAAGTAACGCCAGTAACTGTCCACTCGCTTCATGTCATACTGTGCGTGTGTATTAATAACTGCAGAAGGCAGTTCATGGAATGACCCAGAATATATATATATATATATATATATATATATATATATATATATATATATATATAAATATATATATATATATATATATATATATATATATATATATATATATATATATATATATATATATATATACATATATACATATATATATATATATATATATATATATATATAGCCTAAATCTAAACAACATATAACAACAGTTTTGCAAAGATAAGCACACGACGTGAGCTAAATCATTTCAAGGTTGTCTTCAGTACTGAAGACAACACATGACATTCGCAGTCGCATTTTTTAAAGCAAATGAATGTATAATTGTAACTCAGGTACTACTACGTTATTTTACCATGTTTTACATCACAACGTATTATAGATTATCATTAAAAGGGAACATTATAATAAACAATAAATACACATCACTTCCGTTACCTTCAAATGCTCCCGTACGAAACATTTTGAGAGCGGCGACATCACTTCATATCGCGACTGTACATCACTTACACATACTATACAGTAGTAGGTATTGGCGACAGTGACAGGACCAAAAAAATTCGCAACCATGATCAAGAATTAGCGCCAGAAATTACGTCGAAAAATTCTATACGTTGAATTTGTCGGCCGGGGCAGCCAGCCGGGCGGGCAACCAGCCAGCCAGCCGCCGAGGGGACCTCCCCACTACCCACCGGGGTAGTGGTCAAAAGCTACCCAAAGTGACCATTCCCCCCCCACCCCCCCCCACCCCCCCACCCCCACCACCTTCCGGCGTCCCCACGCCATCGTGTCTCCCCCTACCCCCCGGAGGCCTGAGCGTCACCCTCCTGCCGGGGATTGGTTAGGGGCGTCCTTTCGCGCCGTGCCGGGGCGTCGCCCTCCTGCCGGGGATCGGTTAGGGGCGCCCTTTCGCACCGTGCCGGGGCGTCCTTTCGCGCCGTGCCTGAGCGTCACCCTCCTGCCGGGGATAGGTTAGGGGCGTCCTTTCGCACCGTGCCGGGGCGTCCTTTCGCCCCAGTGCCGGGGGATCGGCTAGGGGCCTCCTTTCGCACCGTACCGGGGCGTCACCCTCCTGCCGGGGATCGGTTAGGGCCGTCCTTTCGCCCCAGTGCCGGGGGATCGGTTAGGGGCGTCCTTTCGCACCGTGCCGGGGCGTCCTTTCGCCCCAGTGCCGGGGGATCGGCTAGGGGCCTCCTTTCGCACCGTACCGGGGCGTCACCCTCCTGCCGGGTGGACTTAAGGCTCGAGTTTTGGAGCACGACATGCGTGTTTGGGCGGGAAAAAACTAGCGTGCATGCGGCTTGGTCCCCTACGCCTTTCCGGCGTGCCCACACCGCCTTGCCCCCCCCCCCTCCCTTACCCCCTTCTATACCCACCCCTTATGTGAGCGTCGGCTTGTTGGGCGGAGGCCTGTGGCTACCATTACCCCACCTCCCTCCACCCAGGGAAATTTATTGAAGAAAAGTTGCTCATTTTATCACGAATGAGTCTGTGAAAAGTATAGTTTATAAACTTATAAGGAGAGAAAGAGAGAGGAGCGAGAACGGGGAAAAAAAAAAAAGTAGGACAGCGGAAGCAAGGCCTCGGCTTGGTGACCGAGTTATTTATTGCCTCCGAGCAGCGACCACCACGCCACGCCGTCCCTTGCGCCTCTTCAGTTCATCTGCGACAATCGAAGCGAAGGGAGACACGAGCATGAGTAAAGTGGTGTATATACGTAACCGTTTCGTCTATGAAAAAAGAGCGTGGGCAATGTACGCTATCGGTGTGATTTAAGCGGCGTATACACGCCGATTTCCCACGACCGTATTTTATATATGAAAATTGGACGACAGTCAGTCAAACCGACCAAAAGGGTGTGCTACGCGCTGAGCGTCGCCCTCCTGCCGGGATCGGTTAAGGGCGCCCCTCGCTCCGTGCTGGGGAGCCACCACTATCTTTCACGCCATGCCGGGGCGCGCCTCCCTCCAGCGACCCCCGGTGAAACATGGGCGTGTTTGGGCTAGCGTGAGCGCTGTGGGGAGACGTCCGTGTGATTTGCGCATATTTTATATACATGAGCTTGAAAAATCCACATGATTTGTGTATATTTTATATAAATGAACTAGAAAAAAAAAAAGGAAGATACCGGCGATAGTAAGGATAATTGTTTGAGTTTCAAAAAAGAGATAAATGAGGAGGTAGATAAAATCATGGACATTATTAACAGGAGTGGCGAAGGAGAGGAGGATATGGACGGTAATTGTTTGAGTTTCGATGAAGAGATAGATAAACTCATGGGAATTATTATCGACAGTGGCGAGGAGGAGGAGAAACATGGAAACATGGAGATGCAGCAAAGTGGCGATCAATGCGTTTCTTGAAGGAGTTGATGGTCTCTGCGCTAACCACTGAACAACTATATTCGAGAAATAACTACTGCCGATGTCGGTATTGCATCGCCTTGCTTGAATTGTTTTTCCGTTGTTTCTTGTTCTCAGGTTGGTTTGTAGCGTGAAGAGTTTGGAGTGATCAACGTTGCTGAGCTTGTTCAGGTACTTAAAGACTTGTATCATGTCTCCCCGCAGGCGTCTCTTTTCCAACGTGAAGAGGTTTAGTCGCTCGAGTCGTTCTTCATAGGGCTTCGTCCTCAGTGATGGTATCATCTAATTCAATGTCTTTCCTGTAATTAGGAGACCAGAATTGCACGGCGTATTCCAGGTGGGTATTCGAAGTTTCTCGATATGAACCCAAGCATTGTATTGGCTTTCTTACAGGCGGATTTGCAGTGTTTGTTGCTGTTTCTGGATCCGATATGGGTCGTTGATATATATGATGAAAAGTATGGGTCCCAGCACTGACCCCTGTGGCACTCCGAAAGTCTAGATATATAACATCGCTGGGGATATGATTATCCCAGTTTTCATAGATACCTTGGAAGAAGTCCAATAAATTGGTTAAGCATGAGCGCTTGTTCCTGAAACCGTGCTGAGCATCGGAAATGATGTTGTTGTCTTCAAGGAACCTAACGAGTTTGTCTCTGATGATCTTCTCGAGGATTTTTCCCGCCACAGAGGTCAGGCTGATTGGTCTGTAGTTTAGGGCCACACTTTTGTCTCCCTTTTTGTAGATCGGAGTTACATTCGCTTGTTTCCAGTCTTTTGGGACTTTGTTTTGTTGTAGCGACAGATTGTAGATGGTGGTGATTGTTGTTAGGATTTGCTGCTTGAGTTCCTTGAGCAGCCTGGGTGACAAGTCGTCGGGTCCGGTGGACTTGTTTGTCTCGAGTTTGTCTAGGTACTTCTTCACATCCCGTTCTTCGATTGTGACAATTTCTAGGGGAGTGATTCCCATCGGTGGGGTAGGGCTCTCGGGTACGGACTGGGTATTCTCGACCGTGAACACAGACGCGAAGTTTCTGTTTAGGATTTCGACCATTTGTCTACTGTCCTGTGTTAGTACGTCACTTTCATCTTTTAAGGGACCGATATTGCTTTTTGTCTTCTTTTTGGTTCTTATATACGTGAAGAACTTTTTCGGGTTGGACTTGGCTTCGCGTGCAATTTGCTTTTCATAGTCGCGTTTACGCTGGCGAATGAGTGTTCTGCAAGCTCTGAGGCTTTGATGGTATTGTTCGCGTGCCTCGTCAGTGCCGTTTTCTTTGAGCGAGTTGTATTTTCTCTTCTTTAAATTAATCGCCCGTCGAACCTGGGTAGTCATCCATGGTGGGCTTGTGGCATTATTTGTTCTCCTTGTCTTCATGGGAACAGTTGTTCTCTCTACCTCCAGGAGTTTGTTCTTGAAGCCATTCCACGCTCCGTCCACAGGAGTGTAGGTCATGGCTTCCCAAGTTGTCTGGGTTAGCAGCTCACGAGCGAAATTAAAATTGGCTCTTTTGTAGTCTGGAATCTTGGACGTGTTTTCGGTGAGTTCATGGTCTGTTCTGATATTTAGGCGGATTAGGTGATGGTCGCAACCATCCAGCTTTTCGCCGACTTGACATTCACGTGTGAGATCTGAATCACTCACGAGTACTAGGTCTAATATGTTATTTTCCCTCGTCGGTTGGGTAACAATCTGAGTAAGAAAAGCGTCCTCTAACATTTCGAGCAATCTGTTACCCTCCCGATCTCCAATCATCGTGGTCCAGTCAATGTTGGCACAGTTAAAGTCCCCGATAATGACTGATTGCTTGTTTTGCGTTACGGTGTGAATTTCCTCGTACAGCGCTTCGTCGTCCGCTGCTTGTTGCTTTGGAGGTCTGTAAACGGTTCCAATCGTTATTTTGTTGTGCTTGCTAGTCTCCAGTTCAACATATACTGTGTCATATTTCTCTGAGTCTCCTTTGGTTACTTCCACGGCAGGGTATTTGTTCTTGACGTAACAGATAACACCTCCTCCTTTCTTGTGAAGTCTGTTTTTGTAGAAGCTCTCGTAGCCTGGAATTGAGAATTCGGTCATTAGGTGGTCAGAGGTGGCCCATGTTTCGGTGATGGCAATCACGTCCGGACTTTCTATGTCAACGTAGGCAAGTAATTCATCCCGTTTGGGTATTAAGCTCCGCGCGTTGGTGTATAGGACAGAAATGTTCTTCTTGACTTCAGTGCTTCGAGGCACAGTAGTCCGGTGTCTGCGTGTGTTTTCTGTTGGGGGCGTTGGTGTATGATGGGCGGGCTCTACTGGTTGGTTGTTTACGATACTTTGGTGCCCCTCCCGCGCTCGGAGTTTTTTGAGTACAGAAGTACTTCCTCGTTCAGCAGCCTACCAAGCCGTGCTGAGCCAATCGCATTGAGGTGAAGACCGTCAGGACGGAAAAGGTCGGGGTTGTCAAAGAAATGATCCCACACATTTGCGAACGAAACTTCCTCGTCCTGACAGAGGTGCTTCAGTCTGTTGTTGATGTTTGACGCCTTTCTGTGGAAGCCTGTGAAGGCGTTGATTCTCGGAAGAATCCCGGAGACAATGATGTGGCGTGACTTCTCCTTGTAGCGGCGGATTACTCGTCGGTAGTCGGCTAAAATTTCCTCCGTGCGCGTTGTTTGAACGTTGTTCGTGCCAGCGTGCAAAACAAAGAGTGTGTCCTGTTCCGTGCGGTCTGAGACGAGGTCTGCCGCTTCTTCTATATCTTGTAGTTTTGCACCAGGAATACAGTAGCGTCTCCTGTTCTTGATACTTCGTCCACAGAACTCAGTCAGTTGTTCTCTAACAATGCTGTCACCCACCAGTTTTATGTTAACCTTGGTGTTGATCCTTGATCCGTTGAAGTGTGATCCGTCTTCACAGGAGACGGCTGGGAGGATCGTCTTCCGTCTACGCCTGTACCCTAGCGAGGAGAAGGAGGAGGAGGAGGAGGAGGAGAAGGAGGAGGAGGAGGAGGAGGAAGAGGAGGAGGAGGAGGAGGAGGAGGAGGAGGAGGAGGAGGAGGTGGAGGTGGAGGGGGACGAGGAGGAGGAGGAGGGGGAGGAGGAGGTGGAGGGGGAGGGGGACGAGGAGGAGGAGGAGGAGGAGGAGGAGGAGGAGGAGGAGACGGAGGAGGAGGAGGGGGAGGAGGAATATGAGGAGGAGGAGGCGGAGGAGGGGAGGGGAGGAGGGGAGGAGGAGGAGGAGGGAGGTGAAGAGAATGAAGAGGAAGAAGATGGAGAAGAAGCAGAAGATGATGATGATGATGATAGCGATGATGATGATGATGATGAGGAGGAGGAGGAGGAGGAGGAGGAGGAGGAGGATGTGTAGGAGGAGGACGAGGGGGACGGGGAGATGGACGTGCGGGCAGCGTAGGTGGAAGCTGAAGAGGAGGAAGAAGAAGAAGAAGAAGAAGAAGAAGAAGAAGAAGAAGAAGAAGAAGAAGAAGAAGAAGAAGAAGAAGAAGAAGAACGAGAGGGGAAGCGAGCAGGCTGTGTGAGGGAGAGAGTTTGGGAAGGGGTGGGTCTATCTTTCTGAGAGCGCGCCTTGGAGCGGGTTAGAACAGTGGTAGGGGTGGAGAAGGAGGTGGAAGAGGACGAAGCGGAAGTGGAGACAGATGTACTAAGCGACGAGGGAGGAGAAGAAGAAGAAGAAGCGGCGGTGGCGGGCAGCGGCGTGTTTAGGTGCATGAGAGCAAGACACTTCGACAAGCCCTGCTCTAAATCTGAAATCCTAATCTCCATGAGACAGTGTCTGCATGACTCCGCACCTCCGGAGGAGGAGGAGGAGGAGGAGGACGGGGAGGAGGAGGACGGGGAGGAGGAGGAGGAGGACGGGGAGGAGGAGGAGGAGGACGGGGAGGAGGACTGGGAGGAGGAGGAGGAGGAGAAGGAGGACGGGGAGGAGGAGGAGGAGGAGGAGGAGGAGATGGATGATGATGTTTGCTTAAGTTTCGATGAAAAGAGAAAGGAGGAGCTAGATAGATTCGCTGACATTACTATCAGCAGCGGCGGAGAATGGGACGAAGAGGAGGAGGAAGAGAAGGAAGAGGAAGAGGAGGAGGAGGAGGAGGAGGGCGAAGATTGTAGCGACAATGCTATTAATGATGATGATGATGATGATGATGATGATGACAGGGGGTTTGCCGCGCATACCCCTGTCAGAGAAAGGGCGGAGGGGGAAAAGAAGGTGGAGGCTGACGCCCAGCAACGTGGGAGTGGAGACGCCTGTCCAGCTGCAAGCAAAGATGAGGTCAGCCAACAACGCGGGGGTGGAAGTGGGTGTCCCGCTGCCAGCGAGGAGGAGGAGGAAGGGAGCGTTGGTGACGGCAATATTGATAGTGACACCGCCCGCTGATGAAGATAATGTTGAGAGACAGCGCGCAGAAGTCATCAGAAGGGAATACGCCTTTGAGGGCGATTTGCTTTATTTAGAGTTTAGTATACCTCCAGATGACGCTAGCGATCCACAGAGCTTTCTTAGAAACAACAGAGTAGAATTTATTCAAATATTACGTGATGAGATAGAAGCCATGGATCATCCTCCCCCCCAAGTCAGGGCGTATGCTGAAATGCGAATCCAACTTGTGAGATTGGGCGAGGAAGAGGATATTAGTCCGTTTTATATGTTTTTTCCATCAGAGCTCATTACCCAAGGCGAGGTACCGCGTTTTGTAGAAAACGTAGTTCAGTACATGGGGGAACGCTTGGAAAGACATTTGAATGAAGTAGAAGGCTCGGGTTTCATGATACTGGAAATTGACATGTTTAAAGTAATCTTAGGTAGAAAAGGTCATCGAGCGGCGATAGGCATACACGTCAATAAACCATTGGGCTTCCGGGGAGCTCGCACCATTTTTAACCCTTCGGGCGAGGAGGGTTACTGTCTTGTGCAATGTCTCGCGGCTCGCGCTCTTTTGGAAAAAGATCCTAAAATTCAGGACCTTCCTGGCAAAACAAAAACACTGAGACAATGCAAGAAATTAGTGACTGTGCCAGATATAGATTTCCCTCTAGCGTGGGAAGATATTGCGCTAATCGAGCGGATGAATAAGCTCTCCATTTATGTGTACGCAGTAGCCCCCATTGATGAGCATGATGATGATGATGATGAGGAGGAGGAGGAGGAGGGGGAGGAGGAGGAGCGCCAAAGAATGCGTTGGAAGAGCGGAAATAGTTGGGGTAGGACTAGGCACGAGATTTATGTAACCCGGAAAGGTGCAGCTAGTGGGACATATGTTGCTTTATTATTACTGGATGGGCAACATTTTGCCCTCATAAAAGATTTCGCAAAATTCATGCCAGCATATATGAGAGGTCATAAACGGCGCTTAAAAGGCCAGACGCTGAATCAGTACTCTAGATATTGCAAAAACTGCTTGACTGGATATTTTGACAAAGCCGACCTTGAGGAACATGAAGCCAGTTGTCAGATTCAGCAGAAACTTGTATTCCCCACCTCAAAATCAGTGCTGCAATTCACTGACATCGGTAAAACATACCCTCCATCGCACACTGCCTTTTTTGATTTTGAGTCTATTCTTGACGACTCTGAATCCAACAGCCACGTTATCAATCAGCACAGAGCCATGGCGTACGCCTTCTGCATCTTAGATTCAGCGGGCTCTGTAGTTTGCAAACATAATTACTGCGGGAGAGATGCAGCGTCGCACTTTCTCAAGAACCTGGCCTCCTCCTGGAGGAAAATTAAAGAGGAAGGGAAAACATATGGCATGGTCCTAACCCCCGAGGCGGTAATTGATTTCAAACGTCAGACGGCGTGTCAGATTTGTAAGAAAGAATTTCAGAATACAAAAGACAAACATCGCCATCACGATCATATCAGACCTGGCCCAAACTATCTTGGTGCATTATGTAGAAGATGCAATACATTATGTGTCAGTAACCGCTGTCAACTTCCTACATTTGCCTTTCACATGACTTATGATATGAGCCTGATACTGAAAGAAGCCGACCGACAGAGTTTCCATAGGAAGAAAACTAACGTAATCACTAAAGCGGGCTTACGTTTTTTGAGGGTAGATGTGGACAATATAAAGTTTCTCGACGCGAGAGCCTTTCTTGAAGGCAGTCTGGCCCATCTCAGTGCAGAACATATTGCCTCAGGGGAATCTCTACCTGTCACTCGAGCGCTCATAAATCATTTCCCCGCACCAGCGCGTGAGCTCCTCCTCACAGGAAAGCAATGTTTTCCTTACGAGTTCGTCGCTGATTTTGACAAATTAGCGCGTCAGTCACTTCCAGACATTGAAGATTTTTATAGCAGGCTTAAAAGCCGCAGCGTAAGTCAGGAGGAGTACAGCCACGCGCAAGCAGTGTGGAATGCCCTGGGTTGTCAAACCTTAAAAGACTACATGCGCGCATACCTTCTAGTAGATGTAGGGTTGCTTGCTGACATTCTACAGAAATGGCGAAGCGTGTTGCATGAAACATATGGAATAGATATAACACATTATGTCTCTCCCCGGATACGCTTTCGACAGCTTCTTAAAATCAACAGAAGCCAAAATAGAACAGCCGAGCGATCCAGATTTGTATCTCTTGTAAGAGACAATGTAAGAGGAGGCTTTACTACAGTAGTCCAACCACAGGCAGTTGCAAATAACCATCACATTAATCCTGATTTCAACCCCGAACGAGACACCCCAACACACATTGTCTATTTAGATAAGAATAGTCTGTATCCTACAGTAATGTGTAGGCCGCTTCCTGAGAGAAAAAAAAATATCGGTAGAAGAAAGAAAGAAGTGGTTAAGAACTCATGACATAGCAAATGTGGAGACGAGTGGAAGCGTGAGGTACTGGTTTCGCTGCGACTTACACCCAATTGAGCCCGATGTGGCTAGGTCAACGGATGAGTTTCCCTTACACATCCACCACATGGACATAGATAGCGAGCAACACCTGTCTGAACACAGCAAGGCATTTATGGCGAAAACAGGATGGCAACTCCCTAGGGTGACGCGAAAGCTTGTTGGATCGCATTGCGCTCAGAATGGTGTCCTCACCACGCTACCCATGTTGCAGTTTTACTTGGGAATGGGAGGTAAAAATGCAGAAATCCGCGATATCTATCAGTTTACCCAATCCACATTTCTTAAAGAGTTTATGGAGGGTAACATCAAAGCACGACGCGAGGCCAGCAGTAAAATCCTACAGAAAGCCTATAAAGTCATTTCAAATAGTATATTTGGTCGAACCCTTATGGATCCAGTCAAATATAGCATAAATACAGACACTGTAACCTCCAAGCCAGCACTACGGCGCAGGTTACGAGACCCATTATTCAAGAGACTCATACCTTTTAGTAACGACAGAGTCCTTGTTGTTCGAGGAAGGAAGAACATTCGCATCAACCAACCAAATTACATTGGTTATCAGATTTTGGAGCTTTCTATGGTTGAAATGTACGACTTCTATTACCACATAATTCGAAAAGCCTGTGGCGCAGAGAATGTCTCATATATTTACGGCGACACAGATTCGGCCGCCATATGCGTCTCTAACTTCCAAGACATTAGTGAATTTTATTCGCTTCCACTCATAAAATCCATAATGGATTTTAGTAACTTCCCCACCACCCACCCCGCCTATGACACTTCCAAGAAAGGTCAAGCGGGGTATGTCAAGTCAGAAGTGGGCGCGGCCCATATAAAGGAAGTGCTTTGCCTGAAACCTAAGATGTACTCTATCAAATTGCATGATCCCTCAAGCGGCGAGGATGCAGAAATAAAAAAAAGCTAAAGGGGTACCTCACTATAGTTTGAGAAACTATAATCATGAAAAATACAGACAGGTACTGCAAGGGGCGGGGGTGGATAAGGCACGCCTCTATAGCATCCGCACCCTGAAAGGTCAGGTATGCACTACCTCCATTGAGAAGGCGACTTTAAGCGCATTAGACAACAAAAGAGTGCATCTGCTCTCCGATGTCAGCATGCCGGGTAATCCTTCTCGTGTTTTTACGAGAGCTTATGGCCACCCTGATTTACCTGAGAATCTGCGTCAAATGCGGAGGACATCTCAAACTGCTTCTACTAGTTGCGCCACTACTGCCACTACTGCTAGTACTACTACTACTAGTACTACTCATAATGTTGTCGGGGATACTTTAAGTGAAAGTGGTGATGAGGGTGTGTATAGTCATGGAACTAGACCAGTGGCGTGTAATCTATGGATAAAAAGATATAGGAAATACAACGTAGAGAACGTTAATCGATCAAACAAAAGAAAGAGGAGAGAAACCAATGTCTTCCCATCGCGCCAGCTACCAGCAGCGTCAACATCATTTCCACGGTCGCCTTTATCCTCACCCTCCCCACCCCCGAGAATGGCATGGAGATTCCCTCCCCGACCGGGCTGGGTTTCAGACAAAGGAGCTCACGCGAGTGGCTGTAACGGCGACAGAGCTCGCGCTAAAAGCAATCATTGATCTGTTACTTAAAAGCTAAAGCCTAAACCATAACAAGCTCAGGCTTTCTAAGGTTGAAATGTACGACTTCTAACTTAAACGTAAAGGTGCAAAATCGATGGTAATGGCATTGAAGACATTGCTAGAGGAAGACGCTGCTTTCAGTGGGATCTCTAGGCTCTGTGTTGACCGAGGCAAAGAGTTCTATAATCGCCCACTTCAAACCTATTTGCAAAGTAAAGACATAAAAATGTACAGCGTTTACTCCCAAGAGATAAAAAGCAGCCTTGCTGAGCGATTTATCAGAACTCTGAAAGGTCGAATATATAGGTATATGACAGCTCACAATAAACTCGAGTATATTTCCATCTTGCAGAAGGTACTCAAGAGCTACGTATAACCGCACGCCTCACGCACGTCTAGGAAAACCCCCAGCCGAAGTACATGCTATGAAGGACCCGCGAGGAATCATTCGTCAGTTTAAGAAAATGCATAATTATAAAAACAGAGAAAAGCGTCAAGGTAAAACCAGTCGTGTGCTGAACATCGGGGACTACGTTCGACTCGTGGGCGCGGATAAAGCTTCTAAATTTAACCGAGGCTTTCATATCCAAAACACAGAAGAAATATTTAAAATTGCAAGCGTGGATTATCGACAATCCCCATTGGGTTACACCTTGCAAGATTTATCCAATCAACTCATCCAAGGCTTGTTTTACAAAGAGGAGCTTATCAAAGTTCAGCTACCGGACGTTTTCCCCATCATCATAAAAAAATCGAGAGTGGTGAACGGTCGCAAACAATTTTTTGTATCTTGGTTGGGTTATGATCCGAGTCAAGACTGTTGGATAGACGCTCAAGATATTTCCTAATGACCTCGAATTCACCAACAAGAAGAAAAAAAAAGCACCTCCCCTCGCCTTTGTTCACAAGGATGTTGTTTTGTTGTTGGCTAAACTCTCCCCCGACAAGCGGAAAAAAGTAATTGCGGTGTTGAACAAGAAACATATAGATTGCTTGTCAGAAGTGTTTCTAAATTTCCTAAAAACTAATCTTACGCGAAATACAAAGATTGTGAAATCCCTGAACAAATATAAAAAACACATAAGGAAACTCGCCAACAAGGGGGTAAGTACACTAAAAAAAAAAAAACTACTGCGAACACAGCGGGGCGGTGCTATACTCTCTGTGCTGTTACCTCTGGCAGCTAGTGTCATAACTGGTCTTTTAACAAAATGAAGGAATATTGTCTCATCCCGAAATCAACAGCAGAACAATTTTACTCAAGTCTTCTGCGGGGAGCCGTAACATAAAACGAAACAGAGAGACGGACGAGGAAAAAAAAGAAAAGAGAGTGCGGAAACCGTTGTCGGGTTCGACGGTCAAGGCGTCAACTGCATTAAAAAATATAAAGAGACGCGCGCTGCAAGATGTATTAACCCAAAACAACCACCCGCCATCTATAGCGGCCATAGGTCCTCGCACGACGTTCCCCACAAATACTATCGATTCGAAACCTGCCATAGATAACAGGATTGATGTTAGAATGAAAGCAACTCAAAGGGATTATGCCAAAGCTTTCTTAGCTCTCATGAAACATACTCCAGGAATTACATGGGATACAAACGGAAATCTTTTGAGCCCCATTAATAATTTTAACGTCATTGATATATTGCAAACCTTAAGTGACGTCAACAGAAAATTAGGTTTCAAAGCTGATGATATACCATTTATTAAAATGCTTTTCCACAACACAAACTTAGATCCCTCATTTATACGCAATAATAAGGCAAGGAAGCAACTGTTTGGAGGAGGAGGAGGAGGTGGGGGAGGAAGAAGTGCCTCAATTTGGGCAAAGCCACGCCCCACGCCTTCTTTCTCCGCCCCCGCGCGGATGCCGGGTATGACGTGGGGGAATTATCGCGTATAAAAAGGATTTTGTTTTGAGGTGGGATATAGACACTTGTGTGACCTCGCGGGACAGGGAGACACTAAGCGTGAGTAAGAGCGAGAATTAATATATATTTTTTCTATAAACATGTCAGACTATCCCATTATTCCTGTGAAGGGGCGAATGGCCGATCGCCAGTTCATTGGCGACAGTGTGTGTTTAGTAGCCACCATCAACGCCAGCAGTTTTAAACTTAGCGGTATAGCCAAGGACTTGGCTGAAGTGTATGGCTATGCTAATCTCTTTGAAAATCGGAAACAACTTTATAATTTGAACAGAGTCGTGTGGAGTGACAGACCGAATGTGGGGTCGCTGGTAGTGAAGGAACCACCCACGGAATCAAATTATCCCATTGTGGTGGGTATGCTGACTCAATTTTGTCAGGGTGAATCTGTAGAATACAATGACGTGTCAAGATATTTTATTGAAACCAGCAGAGATATGCATTATGTGAACGGTTTAATGTCGGACACCAAGCAAAGCAGACGCGATAATTTTAAATGTTGCCTCAGTGAGCTAGGTGATTATGTAAAGCAGAAAAAAACATTCGAAAAGTCATTTTTCCTACTGGCGTAGGACGAAGGGGAAAGATGGATCATGAATGGAACGTGGCCTACTTGAAGGAGCTAAGATCTTTTGCCCACCAACTAGATTTGAATAACGTTAAGGTAATGCTCTTGGGGCAGGAAGAGGGGACGAAGAATCTCCCCACGAAAGCCCCAACTGCCGGGGATGGGCGACAGACACAAACCACTGTGTAGCTATAAAAATGACGTTTTATATTTTTTTTTAACTAGTGGTCATGCAGTCATCGTCGCGAACAGTGTTTCTTCCGCCTACGGAGGGTGAATTTTCAAGTCTTTTGAGTAGCTTTCCACATCAGGTGGGGGGTGGTTTTGGCAATATTCGAACTGTGCATTTCGCCCTTCCTGCAAGACTACATCAAAGAGGTGGCGGTATTTTTAGTACGCTCGCAAACCTAGCCAAGAGTGTAATGCCCTTTCTATTCAGAACCGTTAAGCCCTCAGCGCATAAGTTTACTCAAGATGTTATCCAGGATGTGAGCAGTGGACAAAGAAGTGTGAGAGGCGCTTTAAAGAAAAGAGGTATTGAAGCCTTAAGTGACGTAGGTGCTAGAATTATTAAAGGAGGAAAAAAAAGAAGAGTTACTTCGCGAAACAAGAAGAAAAAAAAAATAATAAAAGGAAAAGTGGTTGCAAGAGAAAGAACATCGATGTGTTTGATATAATTTAGTAATGTGGAGGTGCGGAGGACACTCGTGAAAAAAAAAAGGGGGGGGGGGGGAACATTCTGACCTGCGCGCGCGCGTGCTTGCCATTTTTTTTAGCAAGTGGTCTCTTATCAATTTAACACGTCGCCCGCTCCCGCGACCAGTGTCTCCATTAGTATATAGCGGGCGACGAAAGCGACAACAGCATGGCCTCCGCCGCTCCCTCCGTTCCGATTTCTGATTATGCGCTCAGTGTGGTTGACGAATTCCCTAAAATCAACAGACAACGCCAGGTTGAGAGCTCTATTGCGTCTAAAACTCTTGTCGACATTTTACCTGTAAATTTGTCCAGCCACGCCCGGTTAAAAGATAAGTACCTAGAGTTCCGCGTGCCGGGGGTGAAGGGGGCATTTATCAATCTTGCTAAATTAATTCTTGAGTTGAAATTAAGTGTCACTCAAGCTGATGGACAAACAAAAGTCGAGGAGGCTGTCAATGTCGAATTCTGCAATGGCACTGCTAATACCATGTTCAAATCAATTCAGGTGTATGTAGGCGATCAAATGGTTGAAAGTAACCCACTCCTCAGTCCTGACGGCAACACTGCCGTCTCATCTATCTCTAAGGCTGAACTCTTCTCTCAAACTTTTTCTAAAAACTCCACTCTGGACGATTCTGGGCATATTCCTCCTACTCATCCCCCCTCGGACTCCTTTATGCCTGTTATAAAGATTCTTCAAAAATATGTTTTCTATGCCCTCTCTGGCCTCAATCCTCAGAAGGCTTATGGACCTGATGGAGTGCCTCCTATTGTCCTTAAAAACTGTGCCTCCGTGCTGTCACCCTGCCTGGTCAAACTCTTTCGCCTCTGCCTGTCAACATCTACCTTTCCTTCTTGCTGGAAGTATGCCTTCATACAGCCTGTACCTAAGAAGGGTGACCGCTCCAATCCCTCAAACTACCGTCCTATTGCTATACTTTCTTGTCTATCTAAAGCTTTTGAATCAATCCTTAACCGGAAGATTCAAAAGCACCTTTCCACTTCTGACCTTCTATCTGATCGCCAGTATGGGTTCCGCAAGGGGCGTTCTACTGGTGATCTCCTAGCCTTCTTAACTGACTCTTGGTCATCCTCTCTTAGCCGTTTCGGTGAAACTTTTGCTATTGCGCTGGACATATCAAAAGCTTTTGATAGGGTCTGGCACAAATCTTTTCTTTCAAAACTACCCTCCTACGGTTTCTATCCTTCTCTCTGTACCTTTATCTCCAGTTTCCTTTCTGACCGTTCTATTTCTGCCGTGGTAGACGGTCACTGTTCTTCTCCTAAATCTATTAACAGTGGTGTACCACAGGGTTCTGTCCTATCTCCCACTCTTTTTCTGTTGTTCATTGATGATCTTCTTTCCAAAACGAACTGTCCTATCCATTCCTACGCCGATGATTCCACTCTGCATTATTCAACTTCTTTTAATAGAAGACCCACCCTTCAGGAACTTAACGACTCAAGGCTGGAGACTGCAGAACGCTTAGCCTCAGACCTTACTATTATTTCCGATTGGGGCAAGAAGAACCTGGTGTCCTTCAACGCCTCAAAAACACAGTTTCTCCACCTATCCACTCGACACAATCTTCCAAACAACTATCCCCTATTCTTTGGCAACACCCAGCTATCACCTTCCTCAACACTAAACATTCTCGGTCTATTCTTAACTCAAAATATCAACTGGAAACTTCATATATCATCTCTTACTAAATCAGCTTCCTCGAGGCTGGGCGTTGTGTACCGTCTCCGCCAGTTCTTCTCCCCTGCACAGTTGCTCTCCATATACAGAGGCCTTGTCCGCCCTTGTATGGAGTATGCATCTCATGTGTGGGGGACTCCACTCACACAGCTCTTCTGGACAGAGTGGAGGCTAAGGCTCTTCGTCTCATCAGCTCTCCTCCTTATACTGATAGTCTTCTACCTCTTAATTTCCGCCGCAATGTTGCCTCTCTTTCTATCTTCTATCGATATTTCCACGCTGACTGCTCTTCTGAACTTGCTAACTGCATGCCTCCCCCCCTCCCGCGGCCCCGCTGCACTCGACTTTCTACTCATGCTCATCCCTATACTGTCCAAACCCCTTATGCAAGAGTTAACCAGCATCTTCACTCTTTCATCCCTCACGCTGGTAAACTCTGGAACAATCTTCCTTCATCTGTATTTCCTCCTGCCTACGACTTAAACTCTTTCAAGAGGAGGGTATCAGGACACCTCTCCTCCCAAAACTGACCTATCTTTCGGCCACCTCTTTGGATTATTTTTAGGAGCAGTGAGTAGCGGGCTTTTTTTTTCATTAATGTTTGCTTTTTGTGTGCCCTTGAACTGTCTCCTTTGCTGTAAAAAAAAAACAAAAAAAAAAACATACTTTAATCACTGGTCATTCCTAAAAATGCTCACCACCTTCTCCACGTTAAAACTCAAATCATTCGGAGAAATAGGAAACCTCCTCAAAGATAACAGGTCGGGTGGAGCAGGCGTAGCTGAAACCTATGACGCCGCATACTTCACTAGCCTTGGAAGCAAATACAAGAGACATTTAAAAGATATAAAAAATCACGGTCTTCATCTCACCTTCCCATTAATGTCGGACATTACTTCTTGTGATCAGTATTTATGCGACGACATCCCATTGAGAATAAGGCTTGAGTTAGCTAACGAAACTTGGTATTTGAACACTGACGGCGATGAGAGTGCTGTGCGTGCCCATATTGATTTTGCTAAACTTTGGGTCACCAGACTCCAACCCTATCCGTCAGCATTGTTTGCATTAAATAAAGAATTAGAGACAGGAAAAATAACGCGTACAATATTTAACAAGACGTTATATAAATCTCTGGTTCTCGGCAAACAGCAGACAAGTATTGTCTGTGACCAACCGTGGGGAAATGTCATTCCAGAGCGTTTATATATCGTTATGGCTGACATGAGGGCCTTTTCGGGTGTATATAATAAAAATGACTTGTATTTCAAGAAGGCTGATTTGTCTGAACTAACAGTCTCTGTCAATGGTATGAATATGTATAAAAATACGGTTTCTTTTCCCCACGAGTGTACGCGAGTCTATTGTGATATTTTAGATAGTTTAGGAGTAGAAAATGACACATTGCTTGATTACGATAGCTTTAGGAAAGGAAGGACAGTGTTTGTTTTTAGTTTGTTACCGGAAGACATACGAGGCACAGTGCCTTTTGAACACAGTGGAAACTTACGCATAAGTCTTCAGCTTAAAAAAGGCTTGGATGAAAATTTAGTAATTATCTGTTTTGGGGATACAAAGGGAGTGTTGTCAATCAACTCGGAGAGGCACGTGTCTTGCGATACTAGAGCATAATGAATAATCAACAAATTATGAAAGCTCTGCAAGGAAGACTTTATCACAATAATATATATTTCTTAGGCTGTCTTCCCGCTGACGATGTAGCGAAATTAAATCTAAGGAGTGAGTCAGACAAGCCCATTGTCTTTATTGCTAATGTGTTAGGCGCGTCGCAAGCTTCGAAAATGGGTCACTGGGTGGTGTTCTATGTTAGTGATAAGTGTATATATTTCTTCGACACATACGCCCTGACCCCATCATTATATTCTAAGTACTTTCGAAGTTTCTTAAATAAGCATAAAGATTATCCTGTTTTTAAACTTGCTGCAATATTACAGTCGGACAAAACTCTGGTGTGTGGCGTGTATTGCATTCAATTCGTATACTTATGTAATAAAATAGGCTTAGAGAGGACTAGTCAGTTTTTGAAAGATAATTATGATTTAGGAATTTTTTTGAAGAATGACAGAAAGGTGTTAACATATGCTTATAGAATGTTTAAAATGCCCCCATGTATAAAAACATTTTGTCAATCTAGTCAAGGACTGACTTACAAGCATTGTATTTCTAAGATATGTGGCTAACTTATTAAATGTTACATGATAATAATGTGTATGTGTGTGTAAAAAATGTAGAGAAGTAGCATGTGGCTTATTCATTTATGGCGTGTGTGTGTTTGTGTGTGCAATTATATGTAGTTATTAAGAACAGGATTCTGTTTTTTTTTTTTTCGTGCGACGTGACCGGGTGGGTGTGAGTTTGTTCACGCTTTCCTATGTGTAAAAAATGTAGAGAAGTAGCATGTAGCTTATTCATTTATGGCGTGTGTGTGCAATTATATGTAGTTATTAAGAACAGGATTCTGTTTCTTTTTTTCGTGCGACGTGACCGGGTGGGTGTGAGTTTGTTCACGCTTTCCTATTGTTCGGAAGAAGAATGGCTTGTGGTTTTGGGCATGTGCGCGCGTGTTTGCATACATGTGTGGGCGTGTCCCCTATAACCTGGGGTAGCCTCGGAAGAAGAAAAGGCTTGTGGTAGTGTGCGCATATGCCCCAAATAACCCCGGGTAGCTTAGTCAGTCCCCTAACGTTGCGAGAGGAGCATCATGGAGGATGTCTTCGCCGTCATGAACTTACAACAACAGCAGCAGCCCCACGCTGCCGCTGCAACTCTTCATGCTGACGATGTTGACGATCAGATAATGGGTCAAGCAGCATTAGAAGTTGAAGCCATGGATAACACATCCCAAGCTGAAGCCGTGGATAACACATCACATCCCAGAAATGGAGGTGAGATATCCGGCTCTTGTATTTTTTTTTTCTGCGCGCACAAGCGCTGGTGTGTGTGTGTGTGTGTGTGTGTGTGTGTGTGTGTGTGTGTGTGTGTGTGTGTGTGTGTGTATTTCTTATTCGTTGTGTTTAAAAAAAATATATATATTTCTTGTCATTTCAGCGGATGGTGGTGGTGAGGTGGGGGATGTTCCAGAAACTCCCAAGTCTACCGGTGAACACATCACGGGCGAGTCATTGGGCAACAACAACAACCGCGGCGCGTTGGGAGGTGTCGGTAAAATGGGGCGGCGCGTGCTGAGGGAGGGGCTTCTGCGACTTCTGAAGGATGTGATACCTCCATTACCAGTGTCTCATCTGAAGAACGAACCACCGGCCAGCGTAACGCATAGTAAGTATTTTTTATTCTTACAAGAGAGAGAGAGAGAGAGAGAGAGAGAGAGAGAGAGAGAGAGAGAGAGATTTTTTTTTTTGTCTAATAATGTTTCTCTATCTTTTCATAAGTCCACGGCAACAACAACAGACACGCTTGGGTGATGGTGTGTCTCGACTCTCCGTCGGGCGCTGAATCGCGAGAGCGGCGGCGAAGTCGTCTGCAGCAAAAAGATCATGAAATGCGTCAATCACGACTGGAAAAAAAAATGCGGCATATGGCGGAAGTGTTGCGGCAGCTCCAGCAGCAGGGGCGTAGCGAGCAGCAGGAGACGCACCAGAGACGACAAGATCGCGACCGGGGACAAGAACGGCGGCGAAGAATGACAAAGAATAATTTGCCGAAGCAGCAAGAACACCGGGACCCAAGACTGTATAGAAGAAGAGCCTCCACAAAGTTGGGAGAAAAAAACTTCAGGTGGCCAAACGTGAGGCGGGTCTCTTCTCCTCGGCAGCGGCGTACGGTCGGGGAAAACCAATGAAAAAAAATATCTCTGTGACCAAGAAACTCGTCTTTGAAGACCCACCAGCGCAGCGTGTAGCAACTGCGGCCGCTGAAGAAAATCTCGCGCCACAACTGGGCCCTTCCAATGCGGCTCGTGCGGACGAAACAAATGAAAGCTTCTCAAGCACTGTCCTTCCTTCAGCTTTCAATTCTTTGAATTTTTCTCATAGCATGGACGTGAATAATATTATAAATGTTCTTGATGAGAGTCCTATATTTAGTGCTTAACAATCATTTTTTTTATATATGTACTCGCTCTGTGTGTAATATTTTTTTTATATATATGTACTTGTATTGTGTATTTTTTTTTCTTCACTTGTATATGTACTCGTGTTGTCATCTTTTTATGGGCTGTCTTTGGGCATGTACGACATAAGTTTGTAATATGTCTCTTTCAATTAGGATTTATTTTGGGGGAGGGAAAAAAAGGGGGTTGGGTGGGTGGGTTTCCATTGTATTTCTTTGAGCCTGTACGGTGTGAGTTTGTAATATGTCTTTCTTTATGGCGACTGTGTGTTTTTGTTTTTAGGCTTAGCATGTATTTAGTCTGGATTAAGAAATAACAAATTAGCCTGGATTAAGAAAGAACAAATAAAATAGACTATATTAAGGTAATATAATAACTTGTCATACCATTTTTTTCCCACTATATTTCAATAAAAAATGTATAAAATCTACTTTTCCCGTTCCTACTCCCTCACTGAAAAGACAATCGATATAACTCCAGTCAATATGAAAATCAACAGTAACACACACACACACACACACACACACACACACACACACACACACACACACACATGCTGGCAAACTGAAAAATCAATAGCGGGTAGAGGGAGAGGGCGGGGTAATGGTACCCTTATACTTACCATCAAGTCACCGCTCGCGAGGGGTGGGGTATAGAGGGGGACACGCACACACATGCTGGCAAACTGGAAAAAAAAATCAATAGCGAGAGGGGAAGAGGGAGAGGGAGGGGGAATGGTAGCCACAGGCCTCCGCCCAACAAGTCACCGCTCGCGCTAACCGATCCCCGGCAGGAGGGTGACGCCCCGACACGGTGCGAAAGGACGCCCCTAACCGATCCCCCGGCAGGAGGGTGACGCCCCGGCACGGTGCGAAAGGACGCCCCTAGCCAATCCCCCGGCACTGGGGCGAAAGGACGCCCCGGCACGGTGCGAAAGGACGCCCCTAACCGATCCCCCGAACAAGTCACCGCTCGCGCTAACCGATCCCCGGCAGGATGGTGACGCCCCGGCACGGCGCGAAAGGACGCCCCTAACCAATCCCCGGCAGGAGGATGACGCTCCGGCACGGTCAGGCCTCCGGGGGAGACACGGTGGCGTGGGCACGCCGGAAGGTGGTGGGGGTTTGGAGGGGGAGGGGGGGGGGGAGGATGGTCAATTTGGGTAGCTTTTGATCACTACCCAGTTGGGTAGTGGGGAGGTCCCCTCGGCGGCTGGCTGGCTGGCTGGCAGCCCGGCTGGCTGCCCCGGCCGACAAATTGAACGTATAAAATTTTTCGACGTAATTTCTGGCGCTAATTCTTGATCATGCTTGCGATTTTTTTTACTCCCGTCACTGTCACCATTCCCTACTACTATATATATATACATATATATATATATATATATATATATATATATATATATATATATATATATATATATATATATATATATATATATATATATATATATATATATATATATATATATATATATATATATATATATATATATATATATATATATATATATATATATATATATATATATATATATATATATATATATATACAGCCTGTACCTAAGAAGGGTGACCGCTCCAATCCCTCAAACTACCGTCCTATTGCTTTACTTTCTTGTCTATCTAAAGCTTTTGAATCAATCCTTAACTGGAAGGTAAGTTTGCTGAAGTTCTTATCATGTATCTTATGTTGTACTGTGGTAGTTAGTTGTAATAACTGCATAAGATTGGCTGTAACTAGTGAAATAACTCATTCACAACTCGATGACCTACTACTTTACATTTCTCGTTTTTTTTTTTACTTAAATTCTCACATTCTTTTCCTAATACTGTAATAATATATGTGTCAATGGCAAATTCGTTGTCATAATATTTAGTAATATAGTAGCCTACAGCATATTGTAAATGCATACTTTTTTTTTATTAATTTCCGGAACGTGTCCGTGGGCATTTGAGTAGGCAGACCCTACTGCATAGTGTAGGTGCATAATTTTTTTTTTTTTATGAGTAAGCATAGCCTACTGCATAGTGTAAGTGCATAAAGCTTTTTTTATTAATTTCCAGAACGTGTCTGTGGGCATAGGAGTAGGCATAGCCTACTGCATAGTGTAGGTGCATAATGTTTTTTTTTTATGAGTAAGCATAGCCTACTGCATAGTGTAAGTGCACACAACATACTTATGCCAATAATTTACAGGATAGTTGCAGCTAACAGCTCCTAAAAAAAAGTGACAATTTTATACGGACTAATTAATAATTTAGATTTTTCTTTTTTTCAAGTACCTACATGTAGCCTACTGTCAATGACTAGGATTTTTGTGTTCAAATTATGCGCCGGAGGACCAAAAAAAGTTCAGGTAGTGGAATAATTACGAATGATCTGCAGTTACATAACGGTTGTTGTATAGTTCATGCGCCATTTCTGGCAAAGTTAACATTAACTATGGGAAAGATAACTGAACCAGAATAATAAGGGTATGGTAAATTAAAAGGGAGCTATATAGCTGATATATCATCATAATTAATATAAATTTAAATGGTTTGATATATATGTATATTGCACGATAAATGTATGTCTGGGAACAAATTTAGTTGAAGTTGTAATGACAACTACCACAAACTATTACAGATGTCTATAATTTTTTTTAAGACCATTATATTTTACTGCTGTAATTTAATCATTCATAAATTCAAAGTGGACAATGAAGTTTCATTATCGCCAGTAATAGATGTATTAGGTGACTGATAATTATACTCTTCAAGATTCGTACTTAGTTTGAATTACATGTGACATGCAAAAGTGATTTGCAACATGGTATAATTTATCATGGAAATTTATTTTTTATTGATTTAGTTAAGTAGCCTTAGTATACTATATTTATAATTATAATTTCAGTCGGTGCAGTACATTTATTTATTATGTCCCTATGTATACGTGGTGTATATATATATATATATATATATATATATATATATATATATATATATATATATATATATATATATATATATATATATATATATATATATATATATATATATATATATATATATATATATATATATATATATATATATATATATATATATATATATATATATATATATATATATATATATATATATATATATATATATATATATATATATATATATATATATATATATATATATAAGCCAGTGCGGCTTGTGGTAAAAGTGAAAAGGGAAGTGTATGAGTGGGGCTGGGGCTAGCATACTATATGATCGGCATATGGGAGGCAAAGTTCGGCATATGGGACACATTATGACCGGTATACTACGACGGGCCTCCGTAAAAACGATGAGCAAAAGGACATCGGGCCGACAGAGTTTTGCACTGTCGGGCCGCCGCAACAACACACGTCGGCCCGCTGGAGGCCCGACGTACTTGTGTTTGCTGGGTTGTCATCTTTAGTAACGTGACCGGGCTCAGTCCCAATTCT
The DNA here is from genome assembly GCF_024679095.1 of Eriocheir sinensis. Classification (NCBI taxonomy): domain Eukaryota; kingdom Metazoa; phylum Arthropoda; class Malacostraca; order Decapoda; family Varunidae; genus Eriocheir; species Eriocheir sinensis. The sequence continues at coordinate 59,987 of NW_026110620.1, read as the reverse complement.
TACTTAACCGACGCATCCTTGTCATCTTAAGTAACGTGAACGGGCTTAGTCCGAATTTTTACTTGACCGACGCGTCCTTGCCATCTTAAGTAACGTGAACGTGCTCGGTCCGAATTCTTACGTAACCGATGCGTTCTTGTCATCTTAAGTAACGTAAACGGGCTCAATCCGAATTCGTACTTAACCGATACGTCCTACTTGTCATCGTCTTGGAACGGACTTTTTTTACTTCTATTGTTGCCAGCGTAGAAGTGCATTTCACCCTTTTGAGTCACTTTTTCTTGGCGATGCATGTGTTTCCTTTTAGCCTTGACCGTCCCGCATATACCTCTTTCCATGTCGTGCAGGTAACTGACAAGCAGAGGGCTGGTGTAGAAGTTATCCGTATAGAGGATATGCCCTCTGCCAAGTTTCGGTGGAGCTGCTGGTGTTCTCGCCTCTGCGTTTTTTGGCTTTCGAAGAGCCACTTGGTCACAGCAGCCTCCCGAAACGGGCTGGTCCAACAGGGTTTAAGTGGATGCCATCACCAAGGAACAAGTCTGAATCGTAGTAATAACTGTTCCACAAGTTAGCGAACTGGACGTTTTCTTGTGAGCAAAGAGACTGAAGTCTGTTGTCTGTGCTGAAGGCCTTACTGTAAAAGCTAGGTTCGGTACCGACCCTCGGGAGGATTCCTGAGATTATGATGTTACTGGCATCCGTTTTACGTTTATACTGCTTGATCATCCGGCGGTATTTCTCAAGCAGTTCCTCAGAACGTGTTGTCTTTACGTCATTTGTCCCCGCGTGAATGACAAAGAGGGTGTTTCGATCGGCATTTCTTGTGACATCATCGCACGCTGCGGTAATGTCATCCAGTCTGGTACCTGGATAGCTGTAACGTTTTCTGCGGCCGTTTGATGAACGACCACAGAACTCAACCAGCTGGCCACGCACCATGGAGTCCCCAACTAGGCGAGTCTCAAACTCATCCTCCATGGTGTCTGCCAGCACCTGGAACCTATTGAAGGTAGTGGGGGTCAGTAAATCCTTGGTTGCCTGCTTCGGTTTGGCTCCATTCCTTACAGGTTGGAACCCGACATCCTGTGAAGCAGGAAAAGAAGCGTTAAGTGGGGCAGGCTGGAAGTTGTCCTGTGAGGCAGGCTGGGAGTTAGTCAGTGAAGCAGGCTGGGGGTTAGCCTGTGAGACAGGCTGGGGTTCAGCCTGTAAGGCAGGCTGGGGGTTAGCCTGTGAGGCAGGCTGAGGGTTAGCCTGTGGTGCAGGTTGGGGGTTAGCCTGTGGTGCAGGTTGGGGGTTAGCCTGTGAGGCAGGCTGGGAGTCAACCTGTGAGGCAAGTAACACGTCCTCCCGTGAAGCAGGAGATTCGTCTGGAGAGGGCACAGTCTCGGTGGAGGGCCTCTCCACCATCGATAGTGTAGTCACTGCCACATTGCTTGCAACAAATTCCTGAAGGGCTTCCAATTTCGTTTCAAGATTGTTATGTTTGACTTTCCATTCAGTCACAGCCTTCTGAAGTTGTAATCTTTGAACGCAGAGGCGGCAAGTTTTACTCAGCTGAAAGTACTGAGCTGCAAATCGTCCGGGACAGACGTCACCCTTAAGGTTCGAAGGCATTGTTAGAAATTTAAGCGAGTTAACAGTTTGGGCAACTATTAAAAGCGCTTTCGAAAAAACTTAAAGTGTGACCATAAATTGAGTTAGATCAAAATTGTGCATAGAAATTAGATACATCTGTGTTAGATGCCTCCAACACTGGGAGTTCCCAGTGAGGATGTTGCTTTGCCGCCAACAACACTGTGAACGGTACGTAAGTCGTTTGCGAACGATTCGGTACGGCACATCAGCATCTGGGTGTTCTCTATTAGGGGGGAGAGAGCCTGAACCTGTTTGTCGAGGCACTCCCGTGTTCCCTCTGCACGGGTCCATCTTCTAGCCCCGCCAGTGAACGAGCGGGGAGCGAATCTCTCGAAAATTCAATGGTGACCATCCCGATGCAGGCCATACGCGGTATCGTTGGTCATCCAGCCGGGATTCTGCCTTAGAGGCTTTCAGGTATAATCCCACGGACGTAGCCTCGCTCCACTGGCCGATCGACCAAGAGCGGAACCATATGTCCGGACCTGCTGTTCCTCTCGTACTGAGCAGGACTGCTGTATCAACGACACAACTGCCAAAAGTAGGGTTAAACTAACCTGTCTCGCGACGGTCTAAACCCAGCTCACGTTCCCTTTTTATGGGTCAACAATCCAACGCTTGGTGAATTCTGCTTCACAATGATAGGAAGAGCTGACATCGAAGGATCAAAAAGCGACGTCGCTATGAACGCTTGGCCGCCACAAGCCAGTTATCACTGTGGTAATTTTTCTGACACCTCTTGCTTAAAACTCATTAAGTCAAAAGGATCGATAGGCCCTACTTTCGCAGTCCGTATTCGTACTGAAAATCAGGATCAAACCAGCATTTGCCCTTTTGCTCTACGCGAGGTTTCTGTCCACGCTGAGCTGGCCTTAGGACACCTGCGTTATCGTTTGACAGATGTACCGCCCCAGTCAAACTCCCCACCTGATAATGTCCTCGGAGCGGATCGCGGCGGGCGCGAACGCCCGATCAGGCTAACGCAAGGCCGAAACCAAGCGCGCCCTCTCTTCCGCCGCTTTAGGCTAGAAACAGGAGGCAATCCCACGTGGGGAAGCTCCGATTCCGTCTCACCGAGTAAGTAAAGAAACGATCAGAGTAGTGGTATTTCATTGTCGGCCGCACAGAGCAAGCCCCTGATGTGATGACCTCCCACTTATGCTACACCTCTGATGTCTCTACAAAATCAGACTAGAGTCAAGCTCAACAGGGTCTTCTTTCCCCGCTGTTAGGCTCAGGCCCGTTCCCCTGCCTGTGGGTTCGCTAGATAGTAGATAGGGACAGTGGGAATCTCGTTAATCCATTCATGCGCGTCACTAATTAGATGACGAGGCATTTGGCTTTTTTTTTTTTTTTACTCTATGTGCAAAGTATTTTACTTATTACAAGAAGTTCTTATTTTACGTTATCTTTTAATTTTATTTTATTTTATAATTGTTTTATTTATTTATGAATTAATTTATTTAAAGTGACAACTTATTAAATTGAACATTGGTATTCATTTTATTTATTTATTTTAAGGTAGTTTATAAAATAGTTTATAGGGACAAGATCTCAACGTCGCCTACTTCATCATGAGCCTGCGCTGAACAGCGCAGGCCCTGACTTTGTTAAAAGCTAATAACAACGCCGAAAGTTAAAACCAATGAGCGCCAGAAAATTTTGAATCTTGTAACAAATCCTCGGGACTGCTAGCCCTTCTTTTAGCCGGGGTGGTGGACCACCCCCCCACTTGTATTTCTGAACTCTCTATAGATGTTTAGCCCTCCCTCAAGGACTTGGACCACTAAGATCTTCAGGTTTGTTTTCCGGAGCCAGAGCGCTTCCCAGATGTTAACGGTTGGGAGGGCTAGGATCCCCCTCCAGCTAGATGTAATGGAGGAAAATACTGGAGGGAACCCTATTTCGGCCTGGACCCACCGCCTGATGTCAGGAACATCATAATGGCGGTTTTTCTAAGGTGGGCTGTGTACAGATCCCCTGCAACCGCACCAGCGACCACCTGTACATCAAGCACCACCGAGCCCAGGCCTTGGCGGGTGGCTACGATGTCAGGGATGCGGACCCCGGCAACAGTTGGTATGGCCGGTTCTTTTTTGACAACAAAGCCCGCATCCTCTAGCCTACCCGCAACATAGTCAAGTACGCGGTCGTGTCGACGTGTACGAGCAACCTGGACTGCACCGCATCGCTGCATGATGTGGCCCAGGCTCTCCGGGTGTCTGCGGCAGAGGTCGCAGTTTATATCATCCACCCGCCTCCCCCTCGCAGAACGGGTCTTCGTGACGAGCAGGTTACCACGCAGCTTAACCGCTCGACAGAAGTCACCCCCTTTGAGGAGAAGGGTGCCGTCGTTTATCCATTTTGATGAGGCAGGGGTCTCTGAGGCTCCGCGTAGCCCCGAGCCATCCACTGCCTCATAGAGCTGCCTGGACCACCGGCTACTCTCAGCTGTCTTCCTCGAGCGTGGTGGACTGCTCGGAGGATTTGTCCCCCCGCCGGCTCCCACGGCGTGCTTCACCACCGGGTCCTCGGAAACCCTCAGACGTTGGAGGAGATCCTCCTTCAGTCGAGGGACCTGTGTGGTCAGGCTAGGTATGCCCAGTCCCCCATCCACTACTGCCGCATGGAAATACCCAAGGGGCGTATCCATCGGCAGGTGGAGGCAGGACCGGGTAAACCGCCTGATGGCCCGGTCGATTCGGCCTAGCTGGCCGGCCGTAGCCGCCATGTTTACCAGCGGGTAGAGCACCTGAGGTACTATGATGTTCACTAAGCCCCAGAACTTCTGCTGGGGCTTTGCCGGTGCTCTCAATAGCCTACCAAGCTTCCGCACAAGATCTTCGTGTGCCTGGTACGCCGTTGCTCCTCCGCCGGCGCCCATCTGGACACCCAGGTACTTATAAAATTCCCCGGGTGCCAATGCTTGGATAGGCCTCCCCAAGATGGTAAAGGGGGTTGTATCTTGGGCCCATGTTTTCTTTTTCTTGTTGGCTGCAATGCCTAGCGTGGCGCACTTGCCCAAGCCCACTTCAAGGCCCTGAAGCGCTGCGGCTTCCGCAAGGTTATTTAATAAAGCTTGCAGGCCCGAGCGGGTCGAGGACAGTAGCGCCACGTCATCGGCAAAGGCGAGGTACCCGATCTTATTGGTACCTGCCTGTACCCCGATGCTGTTGGGGAGTGCAGCCAGGGCCCAGTCCAGGCAGATATTAAACAAGTAGGGGGAGAGGGGGTCCCCCTGCAGGACGCCCCTGGTGATGTTAGTGGGGTCGCCTGCATCAATTTTGGTGGCAGCGTTTCCGTACATCTGGCCGACGTACTCAGTGAGTCTAGATGGAAAACCCCACCTCCTGCACGCTGCCAGCTGGGATGAGTGACCCACTGTGTCAAACGCCTTTTTAAAATCTACCCACGCAACATACAGGTTTGAGGGGGCCTGCTGCGCCGACTTAATCATCGATCGTAAGACAGCGATGTTTGTGGCGCAGCCCTCCTTCCTCTTAAAGCCCTTCTGCTGCGCGGGCAGAGGCGTATCCCGGTCCAGCCGTCTCGCTAGGATATGGTTTATGAGCCTTGTAATCAGGGGAGTAATTGTGATGGGCCGGAGATCCCCCGGTGCCGATGGAGATGGCACTTTGGGCAGCAGAATGGTTCTGCCCTTTACCCAGTCGGGGTCAGAGCCCCGAGCCAGAGGCACCCGTTGACCACCCAGGTAAGCTTTGTTAGCCCGAGCCCCGCCAGGTCGCTAGTGAGACGACCGTCGGGGCCCGGTGCCGTTACTTTGGGGGTGGCCTTCAGTGCCCCCTCGACCTCCTAATTACAGGAAAGACATTGAATTACTTGAGAGAGTACAGCGCCGCGCCACGAAGACGATACCATCACTGAGGACGAAGCCCTATGAAGAGCGACTCGAGCGACTCAACCTCTTCACGTTGGAAAAGAGACGCCTGCGGGGAGACATGATACAAGTCTTTAAGTACCTGAACAAGCTCAGCAACGTTGATCACTCCCAACGCTTCACGCTACAAACCAACCTGAGAACAAGAAACAACGGAAAAACAATTCAAGCAAAGCGATGCAATACCGACATCGGCAGGAGTTATTTCTCGAATAGAGTTGTTCGCCACTGGAACAGCCTTCCTGCAGAAGTGGTTAGCGCAGAGACCATCAACTCCTTCAAGAAACGCATTGATCGCCACTTTGCTGCATCGGGAGTGAACTGAACGTTCCCAAGAGTAGATACACAAGTGCTTTAATCCTTCCCTGCAGGCCACTCCTATGGCAAACGGATTGATTGAATCACTGAACGCAGGCAGCCTAGTAATGGGCCAACAGGCTTTCTGCTGCCTGCTAGTCCATGTTTCCATGTTTCCTCCTCCGCGACGGCGCCCATCACTGATGGGCTGACCCGTCTTACGGGATCCGGGGTCCGGCGGTCCTCTGGACTCGGCCGACTAAACAGCACCTTCCAGAAGGTTAAAGAACCCTCCGGGGGGGCCGGGGTGCTGAGATCATCCCCACTCAATACTTTCTTCAGCACCCGGCCTCTGTCCCTTCGATACTGGGTTTGAAAGGCTGCATATTTTCTTCTCCTCAACCTCGATGGAGTGAGCAAGTGTATAGTTAATGGGGTTCAGCTGCAATGTGTACGGTGCTGATTGATTGAAAATACGAGCACTCAGTTACGCGATATCCCTTGGAATTCCTTCAATTTTAGACATATCTACGCTACACAAGTCTGGCATGAATGTGCTTTCGGTGCTAATTAAAATACGCTACCGCAGTCATAAGATATCCCTCTGAATAGCTTCGGGAGAAAAGGAGCAATTTGTGGTGCTCAGCTCAGTCCGTATGTTGCTCACTCCAGTCCCACCACGAGAAGGCAGAACTTTCTTTTCCTGGCAAGCTTCAATCACCATCCGTTCGTTACGGAGCCACATGCGGCACTGGCGGGAAACAGGACTGGGAGAGCTGCTAGACATTGATTGACTGACTGTAGTTGCCCAGTAATACTATAACGAGTTCTAAGCCTGCTACCTGCTTGGGCAAGCTCTTTTTTTTTTTTTTTTTTTTTACAACAAAAGAGGCAGCTCAAGGGCACACACAAAAAAAGCCCGCTGCTCGCTGCTCCTACAAAAGAAACAAAAGAGGTGTCCAAAAGCAAGGTCAAATACGGGAGGAGAGATGTCCTGATACCCTCCTCTTGAAAGAGCTCAAGTCGTAGGCAGGAGGAAATACAGATGAAGGAAGATTGTTCCAGAGTTTACCAGCGTGAGGGATGAAAGAGTGAAGATGCAAGTTAACTCTTGCATAAGGGGTTTGGACAGTATAGGGATGAGCATGAGTAGAAAGTCGTGCGCAGCGGGGCCGCGGGAGAGGGGGAGGCATGCAGTTAGCAAGTTCAGAAGAGCAGTCAGCGTGGAAATATCGATAGAAAATAGAAAGAGAGGCAACATTGCGGCGGAATTTAAGAGGTAGAAGACTATCAGTATGAGGAGGAGAGCTGATGAGACGAAGAGCCTTAGCCTCCACTCTGTCCAGAAGAGCTGTGTGAGTGGAGCCCCCCCACACATGAGATGCATACTCCATACGAGGGCGGACAAGGCCCCTGTATATGGACAGCAACTGTGCGGGGCAGAAGAACTGGCGGAGACGGTACAGAACGCCCAGCCTCGAGGAAGCTGATTTAGTAAGAGATGAGATATGAAGTTTCCAGTTGAGATTTTGAGTTAAGGATAGACCGAAGATGTTTAGTGTTGAGGAAGGTGATAGCTGGGTGTTGTCAAAGAATAGGGGATAGTTGTTTGGAAGATTGTGTCAAGTGGATAGGTGGAGAAACTGTGTTTTTGAGGCGTTGAAGGACACCAGGTTTCTCTTGCCCCAATCGGAAATAATAGTAAGGTCTGAGGCTAAGCGTTCTGCAGCCTCCAGCCTTGAGTCGTTAAGTTCTTGTAGGGTGGGTCTTCTATTAAAAGAAGTTGAGTAATGCAGAGTGGAATCATCGGCGTAGGAATGAGTTCGTTTTGGAAAGAAGATCATCAATGAACAACAGAGAGTGGGAGATAGGACAGAACCCTGTGGGACACCACTGTTAATAGATTTAGGGGAAGAGCAGTGACCGTCTACCACAGCAGAAATAGAACGGTCAGAAAGGAAACTGGAGATAAAGGTAGAGAGAGAAGGATAGAAACCGTAGGAGGGTAGTTTGGAAAGCAAAGATTTGTGCCAGACCCTATCAATAGCTTTTGATATGTCCAGCGCAATAGCAAAGGTTTCACCGAAACGGCTAAGAGAGGATGACCAAGAGTCAGTTAAGAAGGCTAGGAGATCACCAGTAGAACGCCCCTTGCGGAACCCATACTGGCGATCAGATAGAAGGTCAGAAGTGGAAAGGTGTTTTTGAATCTTCCGGTTAAGGATTGATTCAAAAGCTTTAGATAGACAAGAAAGTAAAGCTATAGGACGGTAATTTGAGGAATTGGAGCGGTCACCCTTCTTAGGCACAGGCTGTATGAAGGCATACTTCCAGCAGGAAGGAAAGGTAGATGTTGACAGGCAGAGGCGAAAGAGTTTGACGAGGCAGGGTGACAGCACGGAGGCACAGTTTTTTAAGGACAATAGGAGGCACTCCATCAGGTCCATAAGCCTTCTGAGGATTGAGGCCAGAGAGGGCATAGAAAACATCATTTTGAAGAATCTTTATAACAGGCATAAAGGAGTCAGAAGGGGGATGAGTAGGAGGAATATGTCCAGAATCGTCCAGAGTGGGGTTTTTAGAAAAAAAAGTTTGAGAGAAGAGTTCAGCCTTAGAGATAGATGAGACGGCAGTGTTGCCGTCAGGACTGAGGAGTGGAGGGAAAGATGAAGTAAATTGGAGGATATGTTTTTGGCTAGATGCCAGAAGTCACGGGAAAAGTTAGAGAAAGCAAGCTTTTGGCATTTTCTATTAATGAAAGAATTTTTGGTTAGTCGGAGAATAGATTTGGCACGATTTCGGGCAGAAATGTAAACTTCATAATTAGCATTAGTTTGAAGGCTCTGGTACCTTTTGTGAGGGGCCTCTCTATCATTGACAGCACGAGAACAAGCGTGATTAAACCAAGGCTTTTTAGCGTGAGGAGTAGAGAAAGAACGAGGAATGTATGCCTCTATTCCAGAGACAATCACCTCTGTGATGCGCCGAGCACTCACAGAGGGGTCTCTATCCTGGAAGCAATAATCATTCCACGGGAAATCGGAAAAGTATATCCTCAGGTCGTCCCACCGAGCTGAAGCAAAATGTCAGAAGCATCGCCTCTTCGGTGGGTCCAGAGGGTGTACAGGAGCGATAGGATAGGATGCAGAAATAAGATTGTGATCGGAGGAGCCCAACGGAGAGAACAGTTTGACAGAATAAGCAGAAGGGTTTGAGGTCAGGAAGAGGTCTAGAATGTTGGGCCGGTCTCCAAGACGGTCGGGAATACGTGTAGGGTGCTGGACCAACTGCTCTAGGTCGTTGAGGATAGCAAAGTTGTAGGCTTGTTCACCAGGATGGTCAGTGAAAGAGGATGAAAGCCAAAGCTGGTGGTGAACATTGAAATCTCCTAGGATGGAGATTTCAGCGAAGGGAGAGTGGGTCAAGATGTGTTCCACTTTAGAATTCAAATATTCAAAGAATTTTGCATAGTTGGTAGAGTTAGGTGAGAGATAAACAGCACAGATGTATTTAGTAATAGAATGACAATGAAGTCTTAGCCAGATGGTAGAAAATTCAGAAGAGTCAAGGTTGTGGGCACGAGAGCAAGTGATGTCGTTGCGCACGTAGGCGCAACATCCAGCTTTGGATTGAAATTTAGGATAGAGATAGTAGGAGGGAACAGAGTAGAGATTGCTGTCAGTAGACTCAGAAACCTGTGTTTCGGTAAGGAAGAGAAGGTGAGGTTTAGAGGAGGAGAGATGATGTTTCACAGAATGAAAATTAGAGCGAAGACCGCGAATGTTGCAGAAATTGAGAAGAAAGAGGTTCGAGGAGTTATCAAGACACTTCTCGGGTCGGCAGCCAGAAGGGGAGTCCTCCCTGGGTGAATTTTATGCCCCCCCCCCCAGGCGGGGACTCCGAGGCTTGATACAGGTGCGCCATTTTGAAATTTGAATTTTGGGAAAAGGTGTATATGTTGTGTGAATGTAGTGTGGTGTGGATAAAGAGAGGATCTGTCTTTAGAGAGCATGCTGAACTACTCTCCGGTGTTGGTGAGACAATAGGGAAACGGTTAGTGAGGACATGGGAAGGGACTTTGGAGGGCTTCAGCTCCCTTCTCACCTCCCATATATACCTCACCGGGAGTGGCTTGCGCCCGTTCGGTAGGTGTCTTCCTACCTACTCCAGCACGGAAGGGCACTCCTATGCCACAACCCGTGCCTTTTCCGCATACTTTTTTGCGGGTACCGTACCTACACTACGCAAGTGTCTAGTTAAATGTGGTTCAGCTGTAATGTGTAGGAATAGCTTCGGGAGAAAAGGAGCAATTTTGGGTGCTCAGCTCAGTCCGTGCTCCACGATCCTCACACACACAGAAACAGTGATACGCTAGCACAGATCAACACCAAGGCGGCTAGGTTCATTACAAACAATTGCACTCGAACGTCTGGATTCACAACACGAATCAAACAACTGATAAACATGGAACCTCTGCACATACGCCAGACAAGCACACAGACTTACACTTATGTACAAGATCACAAACACACAAACATACTCACACAACGCAAACAGACAACGTACTCCATAACTAGCAAACATACAAGACTTTGTACACCATCCCAACCCAATAACCGCTGATAACTCGGCTCCTAGAATCGCTAGAGCGAGGGGCATGATACGGTGCCGTGAGCTTCTAAACGCCACTGTCTGGAAGTGCGACGACCAAATCGATGGTGACCGTTCGGAGCGGCCCGCTGGCGCGGAATTGCGAGATTAAGGGGTATATGGCTGGTCGGCGGCTGGGCCGAGCGTAACGGTCTTCCCGCTCCTGGGCCCATGCTTATAAAGCAAAGACTCCGTCTCAGCCTCGTATTCCGAGCCCCAGGACCGGCTCCGCGTCCTAAGTCGCGTAGTTTCGAGCCGCAGAATCGGCCGTCTGTAAAGTTGGGTGTGGGATGGTTACTGGCTCAGACTCACTTAGCGTGGTCCCAGTCACCTTTGACATCAAGATCAAGAACCAGCTGCAAGGTAAACATGGCAGAGGCGCGGCGTCTCCCAAGGTCTTTTCATCCTAGGCGGGACATATTGAACAGTTTAAATGACGCAGAACTTGTTAAAAGATACAGACTGAACAAGGAAGGAATTGTGTTTGTTACTGATTTAATAAGAAATGAATTAACGTCCCCAATATCAAGAAACAAGGTCGTCTCTCCGGGGGGACAGAGGTTATCCTAGTCAGAGGTGGTTGTTGACTCACTACTTGGGTCCTCTGCCTGGCCCACAAACTAACTACAACAGGTAAGTTATGTACAATATACACTGCATGCATGATAAAATGCTAACTTGCTTGATAATTGGCCAGACATGAGCAGAGAGCATAGACCAATGTAATGACGAGGTAATTCTCCACTTACTTAATATTTATACTATGGAGTGTCACATCTAATGGTGTACATATCACCTTAGATAAAACAGTAACTCTCCCATGCTGAAGTTGCACTTGTTAATTAATATCAGCAGTCATTATTGTGGAAGAGTTAGTTTTCACGATAATGCAATAATGTATACATTTTATGCATTACAGTGCACACAAGAGGACCAGATGCATCGTGGAGAGGGTCATCGGGCAGTGGAAGCGACGATTCCACATACTTCATGGGGAAATAAGGCTTAAGTCCCCTGCATATTTGTGCAGGATCATCGAAGTGTGTGCTTTGCTGCACATCGGTTCACCTGAGGAAGAGGATCCTGCGGGTGACGAGGCTGGTGAGGGTGCACGGCCTCTACCTGTTGTGCAGATAGCACCTGCTGCTGGACGGAGCCAGCGGGATGGTCTGCGCTAGAGGGATGCATACGTCAATCTCCATTTCAAGTAAGTGCTGTAGCTATTCATAATTCATTACAAAATAATATTTATTTATTTATTATTTTTTTACGTCTGTCTATGGCGCAGGTAGGCTATTACTTGACGATACTGATGGGCTTGGTGGCTGGCCCAAATCCGTAATGGCACAGACTTGTGTTTTATAGTGGCACCATCTGTTTGCCTCATGCACTCCTCCGCAGATCATTATTGATCCTTTCCGGGCAGAGACTGGTCGTCTGGGAGGCTTGTGGGTACTTTTAAGCTACTCGGCGATGACATAAAATATTCAGGTGGGAGTGTTGGGATTGAACTCACGACTACCCAAATGTCGCGCCAGCACGATGACCTCTTGGCCACAGCCTCACCATAAAGTATAAACCCCATCATTTTAACATTCATAAGAAACTAGTATTAGAATACAACATTAATTTGCCTGTACTTTTCAGTGCTGGTCCTCACCCTGTCCCTGCCCAACCCTAACCATCCCCATGAGGAGAAATGGCAAGCTTCCACACATGTAAGTTGTAAAACCCACCTCCTCATAACATTATTTCTCTAGACTTACCTGAGATAGATAGAGAGAGACCTATGATCATGAATCATTTACTTTTAACCCTAGCTTTAGAAATCATATCATTGATATTTTAAACTAATTCCCACAAATTTTCCCTGCTTATGTGTTCTCTCAATTATGGCAGACACTACTGAGTCCTGCAATCTGCCTGCATTCCTGCTGCTTCAACTCAGTTTATTGTGGAGTGGTGGGGAAGTTGATGAAGCTTCTGAGTATACCAACGGCTGAAAGTGTGTACATCGTCTCCTTGCTGGTCGTCTGTTGTGATGGGCCCAAGTCATCACTGCTACAACGTTTCATTTTTCTGATGCAATTTATTTGACAATATTAACCACTTTAAACTCTGGGGGATGGGATGGATGGCTGTTTCTTGACCTTTGGGGTGATTCTACAACTTACACAAAGTCAGTGACAATCACAATTCATTCCTCATTATTATTATTATTATTATTATTTCTTATTATGCATTATTATTTTAGTAGTTTTTCTTCATTGTTTGGTATTAAGTAAATTTTGGAACAACCACTGTTGTTCTGGTGCTGTCTCTGTCCTGTTGGCCCTTCAAACCAGTGACAAAAGAACCCATTAACCCAATACAGGGCCAGTATAACATTTACCTGAACACTGTTTACCGTCCCCATTTTGCCCCAGCATGTACCCGTGTAATAAACATCCTGTTTTGGGTAAGAAAAATAATCATTGTATATGATTAATATTTATTTACTCCAACATAAAAGAATGACATAGATAATTCAGGGATTAACCCTTAAAGCGTGGGCTTGTTTTATCGTGTCTGTCCTCCCACGTGGGCATATTCAGGCAAAAGCATACCTCACTTATCTTTTTATATCTTCACTTCTACTTATCTCACGTGCCTGAATGAAGTATCATCGTAAATTACATAACATACATAGCTGGAACTGCCTGAGGGTTGGTTGAGGAGGAAGCAGTGAGGGTGGTAGCTGGTGTAGGGGCTGACTGTCTGGGGCCGGGCTGCGTGGATATTGGGTCCTCCTCCTCAAGTAACCTGCTGGTTAAGTTCAAAGTGATGCATGTTGAAAAAGTGTTAATATGTTAAAATATATTTAGAACCATAATAAATATTAATGTATACCATTATTAATTAATGACGGTACTCCATGCACTGAATTAATAAATAAAATTTAAATAAAAAAGATATGGTAACTATTGATTTACATTTTTTTTATTCATACTCTTATACAACAAAGAAAAGCAACTAGTTTGTGGTAAGCACACTGGAAATTGACTTGGGAAACTCCAAGTGAGGGAGAAAATAATTTCAAATTGATCTCTAGATATAGTATGAAAAATAATTAAAATAAAAAATTATAAATAGGTTTCACCCTAAGAACAATGAAAAAAAAAAAATGATGTATGCACGAACATTACTAAAATATGCTCAGCAGCAAATTTAACTCTAGGAATTCAACAACTTTGCTGTGTGACATACACTAAAAGCATGTACACTTACGCATGGAAAAAAAAAAATAAATAAAAAATAAAAAAAAAAATAATTTGTGAAATTATTTTCATGGCACCTTACATATACCTTTTAGGGTCCCCGACAATCTTGGAAATGTGCAAATCTAGTACAGTCCAGTTTGACAAATATGTTTTCTTCTGCCAAGTAATCATGCAACTTTGCAATTTGATAAATCCTCGCTATAAAAAACTAACTGGAGAGAAGGATGCGACATATCCAAAAATCCAAACTTTTCATATATTACAAACTTTGTTCGGTAAATGAGCTTTAAGTTCTCTTTTGATTTTCATTATTGTAACTAAAAATGTCCATTCATGACTCCAGATTAAAGGTGATTCACTAAGGGACAAGAATGAAAGTGTTTACAATAGGGCGGACAGATTCTGCCGGCCCACTAAGGAACTGCCCTGAACTCACCTGCCAAACTTTATCAGTGATTTTCCGCAGACACAGAACTGTAACAGAAAAGTTTGTTGAGTTCCGTAAAAGTGAGGGTTATATAATTTATTTCTCAGTATGTTAATAAACAAAAAAGGTAACCTGAGAAATAGCATCAACAATACGATCTTAAGTGATGAAGTAGCCCATACCTTTTATCCTTGAAGCTGACGGTCACGAGGGGAGAAGTAGGTGGCCCAACATCGAGGACGTCATCTGGCCGATCGTGGCAGGCTATCCAGCTGTGAGAGAGAAGGAGCTGGACCATCACCTGAAATTAAGATTTAATATAAGTCATTGTAGTAATGTCAACAATGTAAGTTGCATGCCTTAAAAACATAACTTTTCTTATAAGTATATACAATTTTGTACAGGAACAAATTTAAAGCATTTTCTAGAATAATGTGGGTGACATTTATCCACATCCTTCAACTACATGCTCAATCAGAGGCAACCCCAGCCTTAAATACCACACGTACCAGACAATATTTGATAATAAATCATATGAATTACATTTCACTTACCTTTAACTTATGCAACCTCTTTACTTATAATGATTTACATGTATTACTGTAAAGGTCTATGCTAATAGTACTCTAGTGCTCTGACGGGGGGAGGTTCAGCTTGTATGAGCTATATGGGTGTTATACTAACCTTCACTTTTTTTTTTTCAGCAGTGTCCATGAGTCTCATAGAAAGAAATATCATGAATTCTAAAACCATTGTTTCAGTAATATTTCAAGGTAAACTTGGGACAGGAAAATGACTAAGGATGAGTAAGGGGAAATGATCAAACACCTAGCAATATGTAGATGATCATGTTGCTGGTAAGTTTTGTTGGGCCTGCCTAATATTTATGTTTGTCTGCTAGATAAAGCTGTATATGTCTTACCTTTTACCTGCCACTGCTTTTTCAAAAGTGGAAGTACCATAGTGTAGTGATTGACTAATAATTTTATGTCGTGAAACATAAGAAACATTTCTTACCTGCGGCAGTGAAGGCTTGCTTAAGGGCGGAGATATTCCTTTTCGCCGTTGATTGCATTGACTGCCACTTCTTTTGGCAGTCCTTGGTGGTCCTGCCACGGGGAAAATTAAGTCTCCGTCAGGCGTTCGATGATCGCCGTCTAGGCAGCCGCATTTCCCCGGGCATTGCAGACACTAAAGTCTGCCTTATGCTCTTGGTATAACTGGGCCAGGAAGAATATTTCTTCCTGAGCCCAGTTATCTTTCCTCCTCCTCAGCTCGGCGGAGAGAGGGGAAGAAATCGCCGCGTCCGAGCTGAGCAGCTCAGAAAACCTTCTGCCATCATGAAATCTCTGGTTTCAACGGGGCCGACAAAAACATGCCATTATATTTAAAAATCTCACGATTCCTTCTAAAACAATTATATAACGGATGTGGTGTAGTTTTAGTAAATAGTTTTAACCATTTTACGATATTATTTAACCTAAGTATTGATATAAAAGAACAGAGCTGATAAGGTACCTCGCCGT
The DNA here is from genome assembly GCF_024679095.1 of Eriocheir sinensis. Lineage (NCBI taxonomy): Eukaryota > Metazoa > Arthropoda > Malacostraca > Decapoda > Varunidae > Eriocheir > Eriocheir sinensis. The sequence goes on along the minus strand of NW_026110620.1, from coordinate 44,294 downwards.
GGTTGGTAGTGATGCAATCTGAATCTTATGGTGAGAGCCACAACTTTTTCACCTAGTTATGGCGATACTTACGTCAAACACACAATTTCTCTATAAGTATGGCCCCTGGCTCTCGCTCGCGCGGCCAGCGCGGGGATCGAGATCTCCGCGACGGTCTAAAACCAGCTCACGTTCCCTTTTTATGGGTGAACAATCCAACGCTTGGTGAATTCTGCTTCACAATGATAGGAAGAGCCGACATCGAAGGATCAAAAAGCGACGTCGCTATGAACGCTTGGCCGCCACAAGCCAGTTATCCTTGTGGTAACTTTTCTGACACCTCTTGCTTAAAACTCATAAAGTCAAAAGGATCGATAGGCCCTGCTTTCGCAGTCCGTATTCGTACTGAAAATCAGGATCAAGCCAGCATTTGCCCTTTTGCTCTACGCGAGGTTTCTGTCCACGCTGAGCTGGCCTTAGGGCACCTGCGTTATCGTTTGACAGATGTACCGCCCCAGTCAAACTCCCCACCTGATAATGTCCTCGGAACGGATCGCGGCGGGCGCGAACGCCCGGTCAGGCTAACGTAAGGCCGAAACCAAGCGCGCCCTCCCTTCCGCCGCCTTAGGTTAGAAGCAGGAGGCAATCCCATGTGGGGAAGCTCCGATTCCGTCTTACCGAGTAAGTAAAGAAACGATCAGAGTAGTGGTATTTCATTGTCGGCCGCACGGAGCAAGCCCCTGATGTGACGACCTCCCATTTATGCTACACCTCTGATGTCTCTACAAAATCAGACTAGAGTCAAGCTCAACACGGTCTTCTTTCCCCGCTGTTAGGCGCTGGCCCGTTCCCCTGCCTGTGGGTTCGCTAGATAGTAGATAGGGACAGTGGGAATCTCGTTAATCCATTCATGCGCGTCACTAATTAGATGACGAGGCATTTGGCTTTTTTTTTCTCTGTGCAAAGTTTTTACTTATTACAAGAAATTCTTAATTTAGTATATTTTTAAATTTAATTATTTTAATTAATTATAACTTTACTTTAGCATTATTACTTAGTATGCATATTATATTTAACTTTAATAGTTTAAAGTATAGTAGGGGACAGGGTTAAAAAACGTCGCCTACTTCTTCAGGGGCCTTCGCTGAACAGCGCCGAAACTTCAAACCAATGGACGCCAGAATATTTTGTTTCTTGCAACAAGCCCTAGGGACTGGTAGCCCTTTTTTAGCCGGGGTGGTGGACCACCCCCCCACTTGTATTTCGAAACTCTCTGTATATGTTCAGCCCTCCCTCAAGGACTCGGGCTACTAAGATTTTAAGGTCCGATTTTCGGAGCCCGAGCGCCTCCCAGGTGTTGACGGAGCCCGGAGCCGTCAACTGCCTCGTAGAGCTGCCTGGACCACCGGGTACTCTCAGCTGTCTTCCTCGAGCGTGGTGGACTGCTCGGAGGAGTTTTCCCCCCGTAGGAGTTGACACCCAGTTACTTGTAAAATTCCCCGGGTGCCAGTGCTTGGATAGGCCTCCCCAAGATGGTAAAGGGGGTTGTGTCTTGGGCCCATGTCTTCTTTTTCTTATTGGCTGCAATGCCTAGCGTGGCGCACTTGCCAAAGCCCACCTCGAGGCCTAGAAGTGCAGCGGCTTCAGCGAGCTTACTCAATGAAGCCTGCAGGCCCGAGCGGGTCGAGGACAGTAGCGCCACGTCATCGGCGAAGGCGAGGTAACCGATCTTATTGTTACCCGCCTGTACCCCGATGTTGTTGGGGAGTGCAGCCAGGGCCCAGTCCAGGCAGATATTAAATAGGTAGGGGGAGAGGGGGTCCCCCTGCAGGACGCCCCTAGTGATGTTAGTGGGGTCGCCTACGTCAATTTGGGTGGCAGCGTTTTTGTGCATCTGGCAGACATACTCAGTGAGTCTAGATGGAAAACCCCACCTCCTGCACGCTCCCAGCAGGGATGGGCGACTCACTGAGTCAAACGCCTTTTTAAAATCCACCCACGCAACATGTAGGTTAGAGGGGGCCCGCTGCGCCGACTTAATCATCGACCGTAAGACAACGATGTTTGCGGCGCAGCCCTCCTCCCTCTTAAAGCCCTTCTGCTGCGAGGGCAGAGGCGTATCCCGGTCCAGCCGTCTCGCTAAGATCCGGTTTATGAGCCTTGTAATCAGGGGAGTGATTGTAATAGGCCGGAGATCCCCTGGTTCCGATGGAGATGGCACTTTGGGCAGCAGGATGGTTCTGACCTTTACCCAGTCGGAGGACAGAGCCCCGAGCCAGATGCACTCGTTGACCACCCAGGTAAGCCTGGCAGACCCGAGCCCTGCCAGGTAGCTAATGAGACGACCGTCAGGGCCCGGCGCCGTTGCTTTGGGGGTGGCCTTCAGTGCCGCCTCGACCTCCTCCTCCGAGACGGTGCCCATCACTGATGGGCTGACCCGTCTAACGAGATCCGGGGTCCGGCCGTCCTCTGGACTCGGCTGACTAAACAGCCCCTTCCAGAAGGTTAAAGAGCCCTCCGGAGGGGCCGGGGTGATGAGAAGATTATCCCCACTCAATACCTTTTTCAGCACCCGGCCTCTGTCCCTTCGATACTGGGTTTGGAAGGCTGCAAATTTTCTCCTTCGCAACCTCGATGGAGTGAGGTTTGTGTGATGCCCCGATCTTGGTGGGGCAAGACGTGGGGGGCGGGGAGGAATCGAGGCATCGAGTTGTGCCTGGATGTCTGCCAGATTTCTAGGTTTGGGAATGGAGAGGTTTTCTGAGGCCGCCTCAACGGACTCTTCCAGGGCTCTGGCTAGCTCCCCGTCATTCTCCGTCGGTGCGGCCTCTTCCCCCTCTCCACTGCGGCTGAGCGCAAGTTCTAAAGCTGCCGGGGCCTCTACTGGCTGCGCGACCAGTTCAGCCGCGGGTCGCTCTTCAGCTCTTACACCCCCTCTCCGTGCCCTCACGGGGGACCCACCAACGGCGGCCCTAGGTCTACGAGGCCAACGCGGACTCCTGCGTAGTGATCTCAGATAGTCCTGGTACTGCCGGTTCTTACGATGGGATGTAACCGAGTCAAGAGTACGGTGGGGGAGAACTTGTCCGCAAATGGTCGCACATAGCTCCGCAACCGAGAGCTCAGGGTGGTCCCTTTCAAAGGCAGCCATCTGGCCCTCGGTCGGTTCACTGTCTCCTGCATAAGCGCGACATGAAAAGTCTCTGGGTGTGCTCTTCGTTGGTGAACCCTGCGCCCCGCAAAGGAGGCGTAGGTCGAGCCACACTCCGGACAGGTAGGGGAGCAGTCTTGGCCCCGACCGGCGACAGCTTCCGCCATTCTGGATGTGGATAGGCGAAAATAAGAGAGGAAAAGAAAGCTATCGCTGTGAGATGAGCGCTCAGTTACGCAGGGATTAAGAAGGGTGGCGGGTAAACCCCAACTCTGCGTGTCCAGCGGGACCACGTGGAGGCCACTCACCAAAAGTAACTATGTTTCTGGTCTACTCCAGGCCTCCTGGGTTCGACCTTCGGGCTACTCTTTGGCTAACGCTTTAGAGTCATAGTTACTCCCGCCGTTTACCCGCGCTTGGTTGAATCTCTTCACTTTGACATTGAGAGCACTGGGCAAAAATCACATTGCGTCAACATCTATCTCTGACCATCGCAATGCTTTGTTTTAATTAGACAGTCGGGTTCCCCTGGTCCGTGCCAGTTCTGAGTTGATCGCTGGGCGCCAGCCGAAGTGGGTTTGGAGCGAGGGACGACTGCTGCTGCTACCTAACCGGCCGAAAGCCGGCGATAGAGAGAGCCGGAGCCCACGCCAGCGACGTGTGGTTGGTGATGAAGCCGCCTCCTCTCTGTGTGCACTGCAACGTTGACTTGTATGTTTTTGGTTATCTTGACTGCCGTCGTGAGAGGGTTCTGGGTGGCTGACTGAATGATGGAGTCGCCTTCTTCCCGGGTGGTGTGACGAGGGCCTCCACATCTTTTTGTATTTTCTAAACTTTCAGTCTCTTCATACCTCCTTTTCCATCGATAGACTGTTCTTTTACTGATCTTCATCATCCCGGCTATTTTCTTTGTTGACATGTCAGCATTGGCCAAATCATCGACAGTTGTCTCCTTCCTGCCAGGAAGCGCCTCGGTGCCGTGTGCAAAATGGCGTCGTGTGCATTCAACCGCCAGTCACGGTCAAGCGAGCGTTTGTAAAGGCATGTTATTATATCATTATTTAGGATGATTAAAATGACACATAAATTAGTGATTTCATTTCAATTATAATGTTCTCATGATTTGAGTATATCCATGGAAAATATATATATATGATTTACTTTCAATCTATATATAACGAAGAACTTCTGTTGTCTAATTTCCAAGTGAACGATATTCTGCTTGTCAAAAAGTTTCGTCCGTTACTTGTAAAACGACGTGGTTTCATGGTTCTTTTTCTATTTAAAGTGTATATAGTTGATTGGTAATATTAATTAGCATTAACAGTGATAGGATGTGCCTCAACACAAGATTTGAAACGAATTTGAAAGCTTGCCATAATCTAGTTCGTGAACGAAAATAGACGAAGTAACGGTTCCCGCCATGGGACGGACAGAGGGAGAGAGAGAGAGAGAGAGAGAGAGAGAGAGAGAGAGAGAGAGAGAGAGAGAGAGAGAGAGAGAGAGAGAGAGAGAGAGAGAGAGAACATCCACAGATTCATCCATAAAGCCAGCCAGCCAGCTAGACAGACAGACAGACTGACCGAATATTCATGTTCCTGTCAGCAAAAAAGTCACGCTACCGTTCTAGGGGTAACGTTTGGGAGGTGGGGGGGGGGTCAGGGCTGGAGACGAAATAACGGTTCCCGCCATGGGACGGACAGAGAGAGAGAGAGAGAGAGAGAGAGAGAGAGAGAGAGAGAGAGAGAGAGAGAGAGAACATCCACAGGTTCACCCAGCTAGACACAGACAGACAGACAGACAGACGGACAGACAGAGTATTCATGTTCTTATCAGCAAAAAAGTCACGCTACCGTTCTAGGGGTAGCGTTTGGGGGTCGGGGGGGGGGTCAGGGGTGGAGACGAAGTAACGGTTCCCACCATCGGACGGACAGAGAGAGAGAGAGAGAGAGAGAGAGAGAGAGAGAGAGAGAGAGAGAGAGAGAGAGAGAGAGAGAGAGCATCCACAGATTCAGCCAGCCAGCTAGACAGACAGACAGACTGACAGAATATTCATGTTCCTGTCAGCAAAAAAGTCACGCTACCGTTCTAGGGGTAACGTTTGGGAGGTGGGGGGGTCAGGGGTGGGGACGAAGTAACGGTTCCCGCCATGGAACGGACAGAGAGAGAGAGAGAGAGAGAGAGAGAGAGAGAGAGAGAGAGAGAGAGAGAGAGAGAGAGAGAGAGAGAGAGAGAGAGAGAGAGAAAATCCACAGATTCAGCCAGCCAGCTAGACAGACAGACAGACAGACATAATATTCATTTCCCTGAGAAAGAGATGTTTTTCAAGGTGGTTATGGCAATGTATGGTAGCGAGTTTGGAGTAGGTTTTGCGGGGTAGTCAGTACTACGGCAGATGGTTACAAGGGGCTATGGTAGTTACGGCAGGGGTTTGGTATGGTAGAGGGGTCATGTTGGGTGTTGAACATAAGGTATATGAGGGTCGTAAGTAGTGTGGGAGGGTTGAAAAGTGGCTGTGCTGATGAGAGTAGGTGTATGGCAGCAAGGGCTTCTGTAGTAATGGAATGAATGAAGGAAGGAAGGAAGGAGGACAAGACGAAAAGAAAGAAAAGGAGGAGTGAGAGGAAGAAGGTGGACCACAGAATTGCCACGGGTACTGCCAAGGATTATATAATATAAGGATACCTCACTAAACATTTATTTTACCAACAGTGCAGCGCGTATGCAATCTGGTTCATATAAAGTGTATTGGGGGGCCATTACTTATTGATCTTGTCATTCATTCATGGCCAGATTTTTTTTTTGTATTTTTTTTTTTTTTTTGGTTGCTGGGGATGTGTGGTTGAATTGGGCAGCTGTTGAGGTGGCCAGTGGTGGAGATATTTGAGGAATATGTTATGTGGGGGTTGCTGGGAAATGTTGCTGTCTGCCATGTATCGGTGCTTACGTTTTCTGCAATTTTGCAGGGGTAACTAATCCTGTCATCAAAATAGCTAACATACATATATATTAAGTGAAGTATCAAGTATCAAATGGTTAATAAATAATGTATAAAGGGATCAATGTATACGTAAGAATACACAAAGACTATAGCAACTTCTATATTATCTATAACGATATTGATGACAGGATTGGTTACCCCTGTAAAGTTGTAGTGGGTGGGTGTTGGTGGATTTTTGAGAGAACGTCAGCGTCGCTGTGTGGTGGACAGCAGTGTTTCTCGGTACCTTTTTCTAACATATTTATCAAATGATTCTGTTATGTACTGTTTGCCAACTCAACAGCTGCCTAATTTAATTGCATATCATTAGCAATAAAATAAAAAAAACGCAAAATCTGACCATGAATATGAATAAATAAGGGGTTGGTTTCTAGTACATTTTATACCGTGACAACAGGGTGAGAGTGACATACCGCAATCATGACGTCATCGATGACGTTTCAGTGAGCTATCCTTATAGTATATCATCATTGGGTACTGCTATAGTTAAACTGTTACAAATACTTCGTTTGGGCGAGTTGGCCTGGCGCCTGACCGCTGGCCCCGCGGGGCGCTGATGGGGCCTTGCTCCCCGCCCCCTTGCTCGCTCCTCCCGCAGTCTTCCTTAACAATCGAAAAAGCGCAAAAATCTGACCATGAATAAGCACAAATAAGGGTTTTCTAGTACATTTCATACCCCGTGAGAGTGAACCAGGTGGCATACCGCAGTCATGACGTCATCGGTGACGTTTCAGTGAGCTATCCTTATAGTATATTATCCTAACGGATCCCCACCCCAATTGGAAGGCAGCGTGACGTCATGGCATGCATAAGAAAGCTGTGTAACGAAACACACGAGATCCTGCTCCCGTCGGGGATTAACCAGCGATCAACGAGGCGGGTATACCCCGTCTTAACCACTCGGCCACGGAGACGCCCTTCTCATGAGGCGAGCTAGGGAAGAGTTGGTCATCAGGGCGGCCGGTCGCATATTCCTGAACCCAAGGTGAATCCATACAAGCCCCGCCCTCCGGTCGCATGGCTCCTCCCACGATCGTATTGCCAACACCTTGACCAAAAAAAAACCTATGCCAGTATGTGCTTATGCCCATTTATAATGCATACATGCATGCATATGTATTTCTATACAACTATGTCTCTGTCATACGATGTGCAAGTGTCATTTAATATGTAAAAACACTATATTTATATGCCCGAATGCAAGAGCATCACATGAGAACACTGTTAGCTTTGGCCAGTTTGACTGTAATTCCGTCTCACATAAACGAGATTACCTTTTAGCTGAAATACGCTAATACTGTATTTAAAATAAAGGAAAGCATGCATATGCAAATTTTGTATCATGTTAATTTATGTACGTTCACTTTACACCCTTGGTTCAAGATATATGCCCTTCAAAGGATATTGTAATTTATAACAACATCAGGTTTTAGTAGCCCAATAACTGGCGCCAGACTTTTCAGACATGGAGCCAGCAGTTGGGCCAGACAACTTTACATCGAAGTCCCATGTGGTGGATGAAGAAGGAGAAGTAATTGTGATCAGCGAAGACCGTGTGGTGGATGATACCTACCGTGTGGATGGCTTTGAGATCCACGATTTTGTGAAACAAAAGGACTGTGTAACATTTAGGACAAATGTTGAGCCAGCAGTTGGGCCAGACAACTTTACATCGAAGTCCCATGTGGTGGATGAAGAAGGAAAAGTAATTGTGATCAGCGAAGACCGTGTGGTGGATGATACCTACCGTGTGGATGGCTTTGAGAGCCACGATTTTGTGAAACAAAAGGACTGTGTAACATTTAGGACAAATGTTAAAAGTGAAGAGGACTTTGAACGCTGGAAAAATGCATTTTTCCTAAAGAATAAATGTGCTTCAATTCATTCAAGATGTTCTCTGTAGGAAAAATGAAATTATTTCGCCAACAACTGATGTGTCACCATGGCAAAGAGACCCACGCGGGCATCAAGAAGACCTACACAGGGTAAGTTACTAATTTAATCAGTAAGTCCTACGCTATGCTTTGTTATGTTTTCTAGTGTTCTAGTTAACTCCCTCGAGATTAGTAACATAAAATATATTAGGGAACAGCAAAGGGTCATCAAGGCCCAACAAGGTTGTCCTGTGTCAGTCACAGAGTGACTTCGTCATTACACTAATGTAATACATGCATTAACACTACAAAAATGTACAGTACAGCTCGCTAATGCAATATGAAAAGCCCGTGAACAGGACTCAGTCCTTCACATAACTTATCTATCCATTTAGACATTTCACATTTAATACTACTCCCTGGTTCCTATCGCTCATCCTCTCACATATCCACTTAACGAATCCACCTCCTATCCCATGTAATCTCAGTTTGTGCACTAATCTCTTATGTTGTACTTTATCAAGAGCTTTGCTAAAATCTAAATGAGTAACATCTATGCTATTACCCTCTAACTGTTTGGTAATATACTCTATGAACAGAAGTAAATTAGTAAGACAAGATCTACCTTATATAAATCCATGCTAAATTACTCAAATCAATATATACTTATTCAAATTATATCAAATGCTATTCTTAATAATAATCTTCTCTAATATATACCTTACATAGGTACTACACAGGTCAAACAAACAGACCTATTATTGCTAGCATGGTCCTTTCAACCTTTTTTTTTTAATTGGTGTAACATTAGCTAACTTCCAGTCCTAAGGTATCTCTGCAAATCTCAGTGATCTATAAAAAATTAACCTAAGTGCCTCAGAAATAATATCTTCACCCTCCTTAAGTACTCTGGCATGTATCTCATATTATTGTGTTCTTCTTGCAAATTACTAATGCTTGTTGTCTTTTTTCACTTCACAGTTGCAAGGTGTTCATGGATGCTACCATCCGGTTGGTTCATGCAAGATCTCCTGAAGATATAAGAAGTTTTCCATGCTTCATGAAGATTACTGGACAGCATAACCACCCCTTAGATACAGCTGATGTATTAAATCAGCTGAGAGTTTCTCCATGCACCAGAGAGATGTTTGAAAACTATTTCAGACAAGGTAAATGATAAAATGCATATTGATTTTTTTATGCATAAGCAATGAAATTTGAAATTATTTGTTGTTCCTGATGCATGTTAATGTTGCTGTAATGAGGTGAACATATATCAACTGTTTTAATTTTACAAATAAGAAGAAATTGCATGAAGAAATTTTACATGCTGTGAAAGTATGCAATTGATTTTGTTATAATTTACATAAGTAAGTGTCAGGTACAATATACACATAATTTTAATGAAGTCTATCTTTTCAGGAATCTTTTACAGAATGGTGCAGTTATTGCATCTTCTCCCCTCTACCCAAGCAAAAAGTATAATTATATGGGTAATATGAGCTATAATCTTAAGCCATATAATATAAGCTCTAGGCATAAGTGTTATGCTATAAGCTTGAATCTTAAGAAGCTCTGATTTTAAGAAATATTAAGTGACCAGTACAGTACTGTTAGGTGACCAGTACCTCCCATGATTATAATATATGTAAGAAATATGGCGTCCAACACTACCAGTTGTTAGTATATTCAAGGCTAAACACAGTCCACTGAATACTGAATATTATTTTATATTACTATTTAAGGTCACATATACTGCTCTAAGCAAAAAGTATAATTATATGGGTAATATGAGCTATAATCTTAAGCCATATAAAATAAGCTCCAGGCATAAGTTTAATGCTATAAACTTGAATCTTAAGAAGCTCTGATTTTGAGATATATTAAGTGACCAGTACAGTACTACTGTTAAGTGACCAGTACCTCCCATGATTATAATATATGTAAGAAATATGGCGTCCAACACTACCATTGTTAGTATATTCAAGACTGAACACAGTCCACTGAATACTGAATATTATTTTATATAACCATTTAAGGTCACATATACTGCTCTTTTCAGAATTATTGTTAGACTGTCCATGCATCAGTATGTTGCCATTTCATTATAATATACATATGCAGTATATTACCTACCCTTGCAACGTCTTTGTTGGCTGTTAACGTAAATTTTAAGAGGATATATTGAAGATGTATTGTTTTATGTAATGCAGTGTGTCCCTTTGCTATGAACGGTGTATGTTGAGTTGAACATAACAATAGTATTATGCATACAGGTATGGCACCTGGACAAGCCTACAGGCACCATTTGCTGTAGATGGAACTCGACGAAGACTTGTACAATCAAGCCAAGAAATCAATAAATCCTTCTCCGAAGTCCGTCGAGTATATGTGGAGTACATGGAAGAAAAAGGAACATGGAGGACTGAATACGCCGTCAATGTTTGATGCCATCAAGACATACGCTGAAAAAAATCCGGACCTCATTATAAAGATACACAATGAAGGGAATCAATTTGCAGTTGTTTTAGTCACCCCATTCATGATGAGGGCACACAAGCTGTTGCAAGAAGCTGGAGAAGTTGTATTTGTTGATGCAACAAGTTGTGTTGATCAGGTCAACACAGCAGTGATACCACTTCTCTGTTCAGGACCAGCTGGGGCTGTACCATTGGCTGTCCTGTTCACCTCATCTCAAGATGAAGCAACACTAACAAAAGGTATTTAATGTAGGCCTATACTAGCTTGTTTCTTAATTCTCAATTAAAATGTGTATAAGTGTTTAAGTATTAGAAATATGTTTTAGGTATTCAAGTGTCAAGGAAAGCAGCTAATATAATTTTGTACTTTATCCTTTGCAGGATTTGGTATGGTAAAGGAGGCGATTGGGGAGGATGGATTTTTTGGTCAAGGAGGTCCACAAAATTTCATGACAGACAACTGCAATGCAGAAAGAAATGCATTGGCAGCCATTTGGCCTAATTCAAAACAATACCTCTGCATTTTTCATGTTCTCCAACAAGTATGGCGCTGGCTTCTTGATTCAAAACATGGAATCAATAAGAATGATAGACAAGAATTGATGAGTGCAGTTAAACTACTTCTTCATGCCGAGTCAATTGACAGATTTGAAGATCAACTGGAGAAAGTTCAGCACCATCCTCTTCTTCAGAAATATCCCAATTTCAAGAGGTAATAATAGAATATATGTTTTAAATGTAAATCCTTCCATCGACACTAATACACCTGCCCCTAAGACTTCCCTTTGATTAAGGTCAGCCACACATCCAGCCACATAGGGTGTTCTGCATTCACACCTCACTCTATAATGCATAGCCTGAATAACAAAAGAGTAATTAAACTAAGAAAAGTCTCATGACAATAGCCCTTCTACTAGTATATTTTTTTTTCTACCTGAAACATGGAACACATTGTTGACTTTTTTACCCTTAATCTTGTGAGGTGTCTGTAATTATTCACATAATAGTAATTTTAATTCAAAATTTCAGCTATCTAAACACCTTGGACCAAAGAAGAGAGGAGTGGGCAATTGCCTACAGAGCAGGTGCATTGTTGAGGGGTCACAACACTAATAACTATTGCGAATCAACAATGTGCATCATAAAGGATAATGTCCTTAATAGGTAAGGATTAAACTAAATTGAATTTGCTATTCTGTTACTGTTCTCTGAAAAATTATTTAGTAACTCTTCAAGTAAACAGCATTACTTAACCCATCATCCTTTTACCAGGCTCTCCAATAGAATCTTAAATTTTTATCCTGCAAAATCCATGAAAAATAATGTTCAAGAGCCCCTGAAATCCATACTTCTTCTTCTATTCAGCGTTATTAGCCCGTTTTTATACGGGGTGCTGTTTTTGATGAGTCCTCGACTCTCCAATGCTACTCGCCACTCCTCTGTCCTCTCCTCCATTTCTTGCTTAGTCTCACCAACCAAAACCACATCATCTGCATACATAATGTCCCATGGTACTACTCTTCTAACCCCCTCCGTCCCCTGAAATCCAAACTAATTCTTTTTTTTTTTTCAGATGTAAGGCATATAACACTGCACAACTTGTAATGTTTATGGCTGAAATCTTCAACTCCTTTATGAAACAACGGATAGTGGATATAACACTCAACAGAAGGCATACGAAGATAATGAATGTCACCAAACTGCCTTTAGAAAGTGTTGTACCCTTGGGGAGTGGGTTGTACCGAGTGGGAAGTGAAACTAATCCAGGACAAATGTATGAGGTGGATCTAAATATTGGTATTTGCACGTGCACAAAAGGAAATACTGGTGCAGTCTGCAAACACCAAGCTGTATGTGCAGACAGTGCAAATCTAACAGTTCCTCAAATGCCTATGCTGAACAGTAATACCCGTCACCAGTTGGCAGTGTTGGCTCTAGGGCAGAAGGACGCCCCCAGTGAAAATTTCTTCAAGACACTGAAAGAAATTAAAAGTGATGAAGCTAGTAAAAGCAACATTGAAGCTGCAGTGAAGTTTGGAAAGAGTGAGGAAGCCTGTGAATTAAATTTTGAGGTCAAAGGGGATGCTGAAGAAATTTCTCCTAGCTGCAGTATGGAAACAGCATCGGTGTCATCTCAAACTAGCAGTGATCATGGGGGCTCTTCATCTTTAGCTGACAACATTCATGATGAGACCAATATTGCTGTAGCAGAGCTTTTAAAAACATCCAAAAAATTTGGTAATGAGGATTCAGTCTCAGCTCTTAAAATGTTCGTCCAGAGGCTAAGATCTGTTAAAACCTCAAATCAATTTAACAGCTTTCTTCACACTGTGGGTGTGGGTGTGTGTGTGCAAAAGGGAGCTGGACGTGGGAAGATACCCGTTCAGCCTACTTCAATTACCAGGCGATCAGAGGGTATGCCAAGAGGAGCCACGCCTCTTGGTAAAGGACGTCGCCCTCTACACTGCAATATGCCCAAGGCTAAACGTCCTCGAAACCTAGCGGAAAATGTTAGGAACAATGTGGCCAATGCCAAATCACATGGTAGTGGTCACTAAGTCATCCTTCTCCTGAATCTCATGCTCTTTATATTTCTGCCAGAAATCATGCCAAACCTGATCTCTAATTAGCCAAAAACTCCTTCATCAATAGAAAATATCAAAACCTGTTACCTTCTAACTCCCCTCGTGATTTCTGGCATCTAGCCAAAAAAATCTCCAATTTCTCTTCTTCTTTCCGTCCTCTATTTCAACCCGATGGGTCCACATCAGTCACTTTCTATCTCTAAGGCTGAACTCTTTGCTCAAACCTTTGCCTAAAACTCAACTCTGGCTGATTCTGGTCTTGTTCCTCCTTCTCCACCCAACTCTGACTATTAAGATTCTTTGTAATTATGTTTTTCATACCCTCTCTGGATTTAATCTTCGGGAGACTTGCGGACCTGAAGGAGTCCTTCCTATTGTTCTCAAAAATTGTGCTTCTGAGCTCACACCCTGCCTGGTAAAACTTTTCCATTTCTGCCTACCTAAATCTACTTTTCCTTAATCCTGGAAGTTTTTACTCATACAGCTTGTTCCTAAGATGGGTGACTGCTTCAATCAATTTCTTTTAGTTTTGCCCTTGGCCACCACACATGATGTAAAAAAAAAAGTACGTATCATTTGGTACTGCACTACAATGTACGCTAACCCATACTCTGCATCGCTCCAAAATCCTTTTAAACACTAATTCCAGGCTCACACTGATATGCTTCCATTTTTTTGTACCATTGGTGACCAAATTGAATGGTATTACCACTGTAAATTAGGACTGTTAATTAAGTATAGCTATTCTGAAATTATGATGCTTGTTTTATTTGTTGCTTTAGAGTACATCGTCATGATCCAACCCATGTCAACATAAGTTGAAGATGTAAGCAAATTATCCTAATAAATTGTCTAATTTATACTCAAAACAAGATAACGAATATTTGCATTAGTAATGAAAGTTGAATTATTTATGCAATTTAGAACACTGCTTCATTTTACTGTTTGATATACAATGCTATTATTAAAAAACATGCTTAATGAAAAAAATAAAGTTAACAATTCAGATATGTCATGACTCACATATTCAATTATACATCACGTATTATTTTAGAAAACTCAACAGAAGTAGTAACAAGAAAAGGAGTTCACTATTATAGGATACACCTTATTCTAAGATGTTTCTTTCTTCTATGCAGTTTCCATCTTTGATTAGTCTTAAGAAGTACTGATAATGCATAAAATTTACCCTAGAAGTAATTATCCTTAGAACAGCAAGCTAAAAACCAGGCAGAAGGGAGGGTTATGAACAGGTGAACTAAGTAGGTATTATTCGAGTTAAGCAGAGAATGCAGACTTAATTAGCACGGCACAATTAAAATAATACTTGACAACAGAAGGAGGTTGTAAATTATATTAAAGAACACAATTAATGAAATACGGGTAATGAGGCAGGTGAACTAAGTAGATATGATTCTAATACTAATTGTCTAGGGATAAGCAGAGAATGCAGACTATTTAGCACGGCACAATTAAAATAATACTTGACAATAGAAGGAGGTTGTCAATAATAGGGAGAAAAGAACACAATGAATGTTACAGTGATAAAAAAAAAGTCAAGAGAGAGGTGTGGATGGACGACAGCGAACTTTGTTTACAAAATGCCATGGCAAGCAAATTGTGGGGTAAAGGCACGTATTTTACTGATTATGAACATGTTAATTGAGCACTTGATATGTATGTATATTTTAGAAATAATGCTGAAATGCGATTCTACCCCAGATTACTGGGAGGTCGCCATTGAACGCTCCACTCTCTAGAGCAGTAATGCGTTTATATTATTTGCAATTATATTTGATTCCGTATTTGTAGTATATATTACATGCAATAGATTGATGCTCTTATATTTTAGTTATATCATGATGCTCAGCTGTGATATTGTTTATACATGCAATTTTGTGGAGTTAGCGACTTAATGCCAGGTTGTGCGTTTTCTAAAATTATACTTACACATCACCCGAGGTGCACCATAAGGTTGAGATACGCGTAATGATACTACATGAATGTTAAGGTTAAATTTGTTGACATGAGCGAGAGAGGCAGGTGAACTATGTAGGTATTATTCTAATACTAATTGTCTATTTAGCATGGCACGAATAAAATAATAATTGACAATAGAAGGTTAAATTTGTTGACATGAGCGAGAGAGGCTGGTGAACTAAGTAGGTATTATTCTAATACTAATTGTCTTGGGCTAAAAAGAGAATGCAGACTTATTTAGCACGGCACAATTACAATAATACTTGACAACAGAAGGTTAAACTTGTTGACATGGACGAGAGGCAGGTGAACTAAGTAGGTATTATTCGAGTTAAGCAGAGAATGCAGACTTAATTAGCACGGCACAATTAAAATAATACTTGACAACAGAAGGAGGTTGTAAATTATATTAAAGAACACAATTAATGAAATACGGGTAATGAGGCAGGTGAACTAAGTAGATATGATTCTAATACTAATTGTCTAGGGATAAGCAGAGAATGCAGACTATTTAGCACGGCACAATTAAAATAATACTTGACAATAGAAGGAGGTTGTCAATAATAGGGAGAAAAGAACACAATGAATGTTACAGTGATAAAAAAAAAGTCAAGAGAGAGGTGTGGATGGACGACAGCGAACTTTGTTTACAAAATGCCATGGCAATAAATCCAGTCACCACAATGGATTATTATACCTTAAACGTCATATCGATCCATCACTGCATCCATAAAATAATGAGTAGCAAATTTATAAACCTAAAAAATATGCGCCCATGTATTATTAATGCCTAAATAGGGTACAAAATTGCATGTATTGAATTGTATAAACACGAATATGTGAGCTGGAATTATAACCAACTGGCCATACCCCAACAGTGTTCCCACGTAAGGCATATCACATTAGCTGCATAGCAATATAGTTTTTACGTGACACTTCCCTAGGAGAAACTGTCCAATGACAGAAGGTATTTTATATAAAATAAACGTACACTGCTTAGCGATGCATGTAACGGAAGGAAGGTTTAGAGGCTTTATTTTGGCATAGGTGTTGGCAATACGATCGTGGGAGGAGCCATAAGACCGGAGGGCGGTGCTTGTATGGATTCACCTTGGGTTCAGGAATATGCCGGCCGGTCAGCTGCAATACAAAGTAAAGCCAGCGCAGAGTAAATAATTATAAAAAAAAAATACTTAGCTTTGCAAATTCCTGTTCGTTAAGGTATATCCTTAAGATACACCTCTACTTAGAGCAAGAGAGTTTCGATAAACAAGCTTTGAATCACTTACTTAACCGACGCGTCCTTGGCATCTTAAGTATAAACGTGAACGGGCTAAGTCCGAATTCTTACTTGACCGACGCGTCCTTCCCAGCAAACCAGCACCGTCGGCAAAATTTGTGACGTCAATTCGACGGAGGGCCTCCGTACTCCAACGACTTTAATTATCGTGTCCTGCAGTGACATGCTGTAAATGCGTGTGTAAAAGACGTTTTTTTTATGAATGTGGCCCAATGGTATCTATGTGATGGATAATGAATCGATCGGTCTTTTCAGAAACTGCAAACGACCATGGGCATATAGTATATACACTTATGTGCACACACACACACACACACACACACACACACACACACACACACACACAGCACAATTAACATTCACTAGTGTGTTATCATTATTAATATATATAAATTAAAATGAACATGTGTACTACGTGGAGTTCTATACCCATATTGTGATGCGAAAAAAAAGTCGGGTGATGTGTTCCCTGCACGCCGCCGTGACACAAGTCAGTGTGCACTGTGACGTGGGCGTCAGCGGGTGTGAGACGTGCGTGTTTCTGTGCAATGCAAGTTTGCTGAAGTTCTTATGTATCTTATGCTGCACTGTGGTAGTTAGTTGTAATAAGTGCAGAAGATTAGCTGTAACTGATGAAATGACTCATTCACAACCCGATAGCCTAGCTACGTACTTTACTTTGTTTTCTGGTGATTTTTTTCTTTTTGTTTTTACTTAAATTCTCGCATTCTTTTCCTAATACTGTAATATTATATGTGCTAGTGGCAGATTCGTTGTCATAACATTTATTAATATAGTAGCCTACTGCATAGTGTAAGTGCATAATGCTTTTTTTATTAATTTCCAGAACGTGTCCGCAGGCATAGGAGTACGCATAGCCTACTGCATAATGTAAGTGCATCATGATTTATATTTTTTTTATATTTTATTAACTACAGGACTTCACAACATACTTATGCCAGTAATTTTCAGGATGGTAGCAGCATGCTACCAGCGATAAAAAAAAAGTAACAATTTTATACGGACTAATTAAGAATTGAAATTTTATTTATTTATTTATTTATTATTTACTTAAAGTAGACTACCTACATGCAGCCTACTGTCAATGACTAGGATTTCTGTGTTCAAATTATGGGCCGGAGGACCAAAACAAGTTCAGGTAGTAGAATAATTACGAATGAGCAGCAGTTACATAACGGTTGTTGTATAGTTCATGCATCATTTGTGGGAAAGTTAACATTAACTATGGAACAGATAATTGAGCCAGAATAATGAGGATATGGTAAATCTGATGGGAGCTATATAGCTGATATATCATCATATTTCATACAGATTTAAATGGTTTGACATATATGTATGTTGCACGATGAATATATGTATGGGAACAAATTTAGTTGAGGTTGTAATGACAACTACCTCAAACTATTACAGGTGTCTATATTTTATTTGTTAAGACCATTATATTTTCTGTTGTAATTTAATCATTCATTAATTCAAAGTGGACAATGACATTTCATTATATGCTGTTATACTCTTCAAGATTCTTACTTCGTTTGATTTACATGTGACATGCAAAAAGTAAGTTTGTCACGTGGTATAATTTCTCATGCAATTTTTTTTTTATTGGTTTAGTTAAGTAACTCTCGTCTAGAAATATAGTTATAATTTCAGTCGTTGCAATACATTAATTTCTTATGTCCTTATGCCAGTGTGGCTTGTGGTAAAAGTGAAGGGCGATGTGGGTGAGTGGGGGCTGGGGCTAGCATATTATATATGATCGGCATATGGGAGACATAATTATGACCGGCATACTACGTCGGGCCTCCGGTAAAACGATGAGCAAAAGGGACATGGGCCGACGGAGTTTTGCACCGTCGGACCGCCGCAACAACACACGTCGGCCCGAGGGAGGGCCGACGTACTTGTGTTTGCTGGGAATTGTCATCTTAAGTAACGTGAACGGGCTCAGTCCCAATTCATACGTGATCGATGCGTCCTTGTCATCTTAAGTAACGTGAACGGGCTCAGTCCCAATTCATACGTGACCGACGCGTCCTCGTCATCTTAAGTAACGTGAACGGGCTCAGGCCCACAAACATAAACATTCCCTTCCCCCTTCCGTGGGCATGAGGATCCTTCGTCACACAAACCGTAATCTTAGAGTGTTTTGGGCCGCAACGGAACCCGTCGCATCATGGGGGAAGGGGAGGCACGAAGGGACAGCAGACGGCGCCTCTTCCCCCTTCCCGCTCCCTGACGCTGAGACCTCTCCTGTATTTTTCTTCGCATTATTGGACCAGGTGAGCACATTTCCATGTCATAATGTTAGTTTTTAGCAGTTTAATGACAGAGGTTACCTTTATGAACAAGTAAAACAGTCGAGTGTAGCCCCCATTACTTAAAGTAGATGATGCCAGCCTACACATGGACGAGACCCTCACAAAGATTATTTTCCTTCCATTATTTGCCCAAGTAAGCACATTTCCCTGTCATAGTGTTAGTTTTTAGCTGTTTAATGACAGGGTTGACCTATGTGAACAAGTAATAAGGTCGCCTGTGGCCCTCATTGCTCAGAGTAGAATATGCCAAAATACACATGGCCGAGGACCTCACTAGGCTATTTTCATCCCAAACACAACTTATATATATCATTTAGGTCTTCACACTTTACCCTAGGGATAAGAATACCTGCCCCTTAACTATACGTATTATGAAATCAAACAGGTTTGGAAATTAACCTGACCTAGCGAGACATAACAGAAGGCAATCTAACCTCCCCCCTTAAAAAAAGTAACATGACATAACCATGGTTATAGTTTATAATGTATTGGAGGTTTCAGCTAGATAGAGGTTAGCTTAGGTAAACTACTTTAGGTTAACTTCAGTTTGGTCATGTCGGGTTAGGCTAGTTTATATTTCTGACCCTGCGTGCCTTAATATTGTTAATGAACATGTATTTGCATCCCCTAACTATAATATTAAGTCATAAATAGTGAAATGAAGTGGTGTAGGGAAAGTATCATTTTACCTAAATCTAAGTGAACATTTAAATTGGGTAGTTGTAGGCTTCAGTGCCTCTGTGGTGTAGTAGTTAGCATGCCTATCTACAAATCTGCAGGCCCGGGTTCGATTCCTGGGCAGTCGGCAATGGTAGTTGGTTAGGTCAGGTAGGTTGGGTATGAAAATATACCTGGTGTTACTTAAGTGTTATAATTTTTGCCATTGTTTATAGAGATATCTGAGAACATGGACGAGTATCAGCAACTGTGGGATGACTGGGAAGTTTTGGATCAATTGGATGAGGAGCTGGATGATCAGGCAGATGCCCAGGGAGTTATCGGACGTAAACGTCGCAGGATTGTTAAAGGTAAAATGTGGTGACAAGTTATATCTTTTTCTGTTTCTGTTGTCACTAATGCTTCTTAGATGTCATTTGATATAAAAATCGTAACTACAGTACACATCCAGATCGGATGAACCCCTTCACAGCAATGAGTGACGACGAGTTTGTCGAGCGCTTCAGATGCAACAAAACTTCAATGTATGATCTCATTCAAGAAATTAAAGACCAGCTTTCAGCCCCAACTGACTCAAGAGGTGAATGCCCTAAAGCCCCTTGGGACTAAAATTATATGAATGGTTGTGTCGGTGGGAGTGAACGAACATCTGCCGAGAGTGGGCCACTCCCCTTCATGGGGGACATTGGCCAAAGTCTATCGATAGATAGAGATCAAATGTAATTTATAATTTAATGTAAAGTAAAAAGAACTGGTTGCTTTAATTTCATTGTAATTTGGAGTACATTGGTCGTTTTACAGTCACTATATAAGTTTCCTCTCTTTACAGCCTGCCCTGTTCCGCCACACCTGAAAACCCTGATTGCAGTACGTTGCATAGCAACGGGAGACCACCAGATGACATTAGGGGACTGCCACGATGTGTCGCAAATGACTGTCAGCAGATATTTGAAGGTTGTGTCAAGAGCAATCGCTAGTTTGAGCCAGCGTTATATAAAACCTCCTTGCGGCAATGACATGCGACGAACAATTGAGCAATTCCATGACATCAGTGGAATGCCTGGTGTGGTAGGGGCAATTGATTGCGTACATATATCTATACTGAGACCATCTGTGGAAAACTCTGAGATGTTTAGGTGTAGAAAAGGATATTTTTCATTAAATGTCCAAGCTGTGTGTGGGCCAGACCTGCAGTTTCATAATGCTGTTGCCCGTTGGCCTGAGAGCGTCCATGACAGTCGAATTTTTGAAAACAGCAGGCTCTGTGCTGAAATATAAGTTAATTTAAATCCCAGGTATCATCTACTTGGAGATGCAGGATATCCCTTGAAAAGGTATCTAATGACACCTGTGTCATTTCCAGATAATGCTCATGAGAGAGCTTATAACTACAGTCATTCCCAAACCAGAAACACTGTTGAACGGGCATTTGGGATATTAAAAAGGAGGTTTGGGTACTTAGGGAAGAGAGTCAGGACAAGTTTAGACACCACCAAAACTATTGTAGTTGCTTGTGTGGTACTACACAATATTGCGGTGAAAACTAGGCTTGTTTTACCACAAGATGGAAGGGACGTGAACCTAAATGTCAATAACATCCCTAATGAAGTTCCTGCACATAGACGAGGAAATGTAGAAGGCAGACTGAAACGGCATCAAATCATCAGGGACTTCTTCTAAGCATCATGTAGACACCACCATTGTTCTGGATCTGGATCTGGACAATAATGCGCAGGGCACCCGTACAGGTGCATAACACGCATATTTGTGTTGGCTGTTGGGGGGACGGGGGAGCCGAGTGTGCAGGGGAGGGAAGTGAATCAAGTGTAGTTGTTAGTGTTGGTATGTTGTGGTGACAAGTGAGTGTATATTTGTTTTATGAATGAATGATGAGGTGGGAAGAAGTGTGTATGTATGTTCTCGTAAAATCTTTATTTTCATTGTTAATTACATCACAAGTTACTTTATAGTTTTATTCTTTCCTTAACTTAGTCTATATTACATAAATATTCCCTGTGACGTCCTACCTGTGTACATCCTTAGCTATTATTTAGCTTTTCAAGTTCTTTTTTTTGTTATCTCTTCTAAATCTAGCCTCTTCCTCCCTTTGTTCTGCTTCAGCTATTTCCACTTTCATGTGTTTGATTTGTAGATCGATCAAATGCTCCCTCTTCTCCAGAAACCTATTGTTTGTAATCTCCCTCTCCCTACTAATTTCTAATAGTTCTGGTGTGGTAGTCGTGTTTTTGTAGCTGGTTGCTGCTCTGTTTCTTCGATGCCTTGTCCTGACAGTTGATGGTGAAGGGGTGGGCACCTCCTCTGGTTCTATTGCTTGTGGTGATGCTAGAACCTCCTCTTCCACGGAATTTGTTGCAGGATGTGCTACAACACTGCACACTACAAGTGTACTTTCTGAATATGAATTTGCTGTCAACAGGGAGGAATATTAGTATATTGAAAATATTCCCTAAAATAACACAGTTGCAGATTAACACACTATAGGTAGTTGGAACATCTTGTTAATCAACTGTATCTCTCACTGCACACAACTGTCATTAAAACTTATGAGTTTGTGAACAACTGAATTATGGTTACATGAACAAATTGCTTACAGGCTGTAAAGCCTTCTGGCTGAAGAGGGTGCTTACTGATAAAAGCTATATTGCTTAGGTTTATCACCTCCAAAATCTTACCTCTCACAAAGAGAGACTTGGTAAATCGGATGAGTAGACTTTGTCGGTGCGACTTGGCTGATAATAAATGTATTTTAGGGTGGACGTGGAATTCAGCCCACACGGGATTCAGCCCATGGAATTCAGCCCACGCGGGATTCAGCCCACGGAATTCAGCCCACGCGGGGTTCAGTCCACACGGGATTCAGCCCAAGGAATTCAGCCCACGCGGGATTCAGCCCACACGGGATTCAGCCCACACGGGATTCCGCCCACACGGAATTCAGCCCACGGAATTCAGCCCACACGGAATTCAGCCCACATGGGATTCAGCCCACGCGGGATTCAGCCCACGCGGGATTCAGCCCACACGGGATTCAGCCCACGCGGGATGCAGCCCACAGGATTCAGCCCACACGGGATTCAGCCCTCGGAATTGCGAATGTGAACACACCCTCTCTCTCATCACGTATATATGCACTCGAACGAAAACACACACATAATCTTCTCTAGCTTAGGGGAGAGTGTGAGTGTGAATGTGAACACACACACACACACACACACACACACTCTCTCTCTCTCTCTCTCTCTCTCTCTCTCTCTCTCTCTCACACACACGTTGTAGGAGTTTTAGTTTCTTGTGAGAGCTGGCAACTGCGAGCCAGGCTCAAGGACACAGCCAGTGGGGGAGTCAGTCAGACCAGACGCCCGCCAGGTCACTGTACGCCTGCGGCTATTACACTCACATCCAGCCACTCTGTGTTTCTGTTATACCCAACACACGTTTATATGCAGACTCGAGCGAAAAAACACATATAATCTTCTCTAGCTTAGGAGAGTGCGTGCGTGTGAATGTGAACACACTCTCTCTCTCTCTCGCATATATACAGACTCGAACGGAAACACACACATTTCTTCTCCAGCTTAGGCGAGTGTGTGTGAGTGAGATTTTAAACACACACACACACACACACACACACACACACACACACACACACACACACTCTCTCTCTCTCTCTCTCTCTCTCTCTCTCTCTCTCTCTCTCTCTCTCTCTCTCTCTCTCACACACACACATTAATATGCAGACTCCTACAAAAACACACAATCTCTAACTTAGGTGAGTGCGTGCGTGTGAATGTGAACTCTCTCTCTCTCTCTCTCTCTCTCTCTCTCTCTCTCTCTCTCTCTCTCTCTCTCTCTCTCTCTCTCTCTCGTATATACATGCAGACTCGAGCGAAAACACAGACATCTTCTTCTCTATTTTACCAGTTTAGTGAGAGATAGATAACGAATAAAATGATCCCTCTGTAGCGTACAATAGTAGACTGGAACAGGACACGTTCGCACCGTGTACAGCGCCTCGCAAGTCCCTGTTCTGAACACAGCTCTTGCATTGTCATCAGTGCCATTTGCTGCTCTGCTCTGCCCACGTACGCACTCGCCTAAGCTAGATAAAATGGCATACTTGACGGAAAGAGGAAACCAAGTGAAGAGGGTTGGGGGCTCTGAGTATGTCCTGAGGAAAGACCGAATGGGAAAGAACGGAGAACTCACCTGGAGATGCAGAGAAAATGTGAAATTCAAGTGTCCAGCCAGTATAAGAACCTTACAGGGGATAGTTCTTGATGGTCAAGGAAACCCTAATCATTCACACCCTGGGGATCCTCTAACTGGAGAAGTCAGGCAAGTGCAGTCACACATCAGGTCTGCTGCGACAGCTGGGCAAGATTCCACCAGGTCAATTTTGGCAGAAAACATGACTGGCTTGTCACAAGATGTTCTCCAAAGGCTACCCAAAAGATCAACCCTGGAAGACAACGTGAGGGCCAAAAGGCGTGCAACCAACCCTGTTGAACCAAACCCTCAATCCTTGAATTTTGCCATACCTGCCAGGTTCACAGATATTGTCCTGCATGACAGTGGTTCTCAAGATCCCAGCAGGATCCTGATTTTGGGAGACATGAACTTACTTCATGTCTTAGAGAATGCTGAGGTGTGGCTTGGTGATGGAACCTTCGCAGTTGTTCCCAGTATCTATTTCCAGCTGTACACCATACATGCCAAAGTGGGTAATAAGTTCCCACCTTGTGTGTACTTTCTTCTACCAAACAAAATGCAGGTCACCTATGTGCAAATGCTGGAAGCTCTTGCAAATATAATTCCAGATGCAAACCCCCAGACAATTCTGACGGACTTCGAGAATGCTGCACAGAATGCTTTCCGCCAGGTACACCCCAATGCAGACATCAAGGGTTGTCTTTTTCATCTTGGGCAGTCAGTCCAACGAAAGGTCGCAGAACTTGGCTTGAAAGTGGACTACGAGAGTAACGTAGAATTCAACATGTCTGTGAAATCCTTGGTTGCTCTCTCTTTTGTGCCTGAGGAAGATATACTGGTCATCTTCAACACCTTGGCTGACAGCTTTCCTCCTCTGGATAGGGTAGAAGAGTTAATTGCCTACTTTGAGCTGACTTATATTCAGGGGAGGGACAGGGGCCAGGGAAGAGACAGGGGACCACCCAGGTACCCACCAGTTGTCTGGAACCATTTTTCAGCTCCAAGGAATAACATTCCACGAACCACAAATGCTGTTGAGGGCTACCACAATGGATTGAACAGTCTGTTCCTTTCCCAGCATCCTTCCATCTGGAAGTTAATGGATGGTTTGAAAAAGGATATTAGTCTTCACTTGAAAACACTAGCAGACAACGAGGTGGCAAACAACCCTCCAACAAGAAACAAATACATTGTTCTATCAGAGAGGCTGGCTGCAAGGGTGGACTGCTACAATGATGTAAATGACAAGTTGCATTACTTGCGGTCAGTGGCACATATCTTTAGCAACTAAAATCAAATACAAATAAAAAATGATTAAAATCATATAAAAAAAACTTCCCACTAGGGGAAAAATAAGTGATTAGTTTAAAGCACAAGCTCCATAAAAATAATAATAAAAAATCGAAGCCTCACAGAAAACATCTAATATTTACAAACTGAATTTCCAAAGAAAAAAATTAATTGGAAAAACAAAAAGTAAAACAGAAAAATAAGCCTCCCCCAGAAAAAAAAAACTAAGTTACAAACTGAAGAAACTAAAAAAAAACTATTAGAATATATATATATATATATATATATATATATATATATATATATATATATATATATATATATATATATATATATATATATATATATATATATATATACACATATATATATATATACATAAGGCTTGCTATGGTGCTCAACCTCCTCGTGGTGCAAGCTGGGTTCGGCGAATAGAGCACTAACTACTGTAAAAATAATGAATAGTCAAAGAATAATATTGCTTTAAGTTATTTACTTTTCTTTTCTAAAAATCCGTTCAGTAGAAATGGTCATATTTCTAAGGGTTCCATGTCAATTAAACCCCTATTCAACTCAACAGTGTGGGCCCGTGAGTTAAGTCCCGTGTGGGCTGAAACCTCTTATCTATTTTATCCCACAATGAAAAAAAGATGCAAATAAGAAATTGACGGGTATGGTTACCTTCCTGAACCCTAACTTGGCAGTTACCCTTACATAAAGACCTATATATTTTATTAATGGATGGATGAATGTTCTATACATATGATCTGAAAATCCATAAATGCACTGAACAATAGTGATCGATCACAGGTAATTCATGGGATCAGTGCAAAAATTGCATTCCAGGTTAAGTGCATTAAGTTGCTATTTATATTACGATGTGTTCAACAATGGAATATATCTCTCAGTTAGAAAGTCATGTAAATAGCATTATTTTTCAGTCGTTCTTTCTTGAGATGCTGCTCAGTGCGCTGCGGTCCCAGGTTGTGGGAATTGAACAGGCGCGTGATTCGGGCCCACGCTGCCCTCTTCTGGAGGACGACCTTCCCGTCTGTCCTCTTATCTTGGAGGATCTTCTCCTCACAGATGAGGCCCATGAGAAGGTCTCGCTCAGGAGGTGACATTGGACTGCTTCTGGCACTCAGTGTTCCTTCCATTTCTAGAAATCCTACGTTCCCTGAGAAAGAAGACAAAACATGAAGCAGTAATAAATAAATAAATAATGTAAATTAGCCAAAAAAATATGAGACTTTTAGCCCATTATCAGTAACCTAGTCCCTACTACAGGGGTGGTTAAGGCTACTAGGTTAATAGTTTGTTTGTCCTGGACTATATATAGATGCACAAATGAATAAAAAAAATGTGCTAGACCTGGGATGGAAGGCAATAGCTATGTCAACATTATCCGGAAAATGATTCAATCTGATCATATAAAGGGCTGAAAATAACCTTATTCATGAACTCGTACCTGTAGATTCTGACATACTAGCACAACTTTGCATATGGTAACCATAAAATACAACTGCTTTCTCCAAAAAAAACATATTTGCCCATGATGACCCTGAGTCCTGAAAAGGACATGCCGATTTCAGCAGCATAATTACCCAACAACTAACATTATGATAGGCTACTCTGAGCTATGAAGGCAACCCTCGACCTTTTTACTTGTCCATATAGGTCAACCCTGTCATTAAACAGCTTAAAACTAACACTATGACAGGGAAATGTGCTCACCTGCTCCAATAATGAGATGAAAATAGCCTTAGTCTGGGCCTCATCCATGTGTGTTTTGAGGGCCACACGCGACCTTATTACTTGTTCACATAGGTCAACCCTGTCATTAAACAGCTAAAAACTAAAACTATGACAGGGAAATGTGCTTACTTGGGCAAATAATGGAAGGGAAATAATCTTTGTGAGGGTCTCGTCCATGTGCAGGCTGACATCATCTACTCTAAGTAATGAGGGCTACACTCGACTGTTTTACTTGTTCATATAGGTAACCTCTGTCATTAAACTGCTAAAAACTAACATTATGATAAGGAAATGTGCTTACCTGGTCCAATAATCGGATGAATAAACTGGGGCTGCTCTCGTTGTCGTGTGGAAATGTAAACAAAACCAGCAGTGATGAAGATCAAGAAGCGCACTCCGCACCTTCCGACATACCAACCTTTCCGTGCTAACGACTGATCGGTCCGCACGAACACAAAGGAAAACACAAAGGAAGAACAAACAACAGCAGACCTGCTGGTCCTTACGAGGTTGTTTGTGACAAGCTACACTAACTATCTAATCAAAGGTGAAAGATGAAGGACAGGAAAGGCGAAGGCTCCTCCCCACCTCCAGCCAAAGCTAGCAGAAAAGGAAAAAGACCCATGTAGCATGGAAACACTGCATGGAAATTATGTAGGAAAGAGGAAAGAACTATCATTACTGCTACCACTAACCGGGCGATAAAAGCGGACAAGGACACCAGTATTCGAAGGAACTTAACGTTATTACGACAATGAGTAATATCTTAGTTGCTGGTTGGATTCAAAATACTTGTCTAATCTATTCTTGAAGGCCGTAACTGTTGTACTATCAACGACATCACAAGGTAGAGAGTTCCAAACATTAACAACTCGATTGAAGAAGAAGTGTTTAGCTTCGTGCGACGATAATCTTTTACCAGTAATCTTCAAATTGTGATTTCTTCTTGTTCTATTTGATCGATCAATTGTAAAGTAATCTTCCGCATTAATATCACTGAATCCTTTAAACATTTTAAACACTTCTATTAGATCGCCTCGCATTCTTCGTTTTCATAGGCTGAATAAATTTACTTCTTTAAGCCTTTGTTCATATGACAAATTTCTCAACCTAGGAATCATCTTTGTTACTCTTCGTTGGACCCGTTCCAACTTTTCTGTCTTTTCTGTAGTAGGGAGACCAAAACTGTACACAGTACTCTGGACAGGGTCGAACCAACGAATTATACAGTTTTAATATTACTTTTTCCGATTTATTATTAAAGACTCGTCCGATGAAGCCAACCAATTTGTTTTCAGTTTTAACTACCTCTGAACAATGCTGACCGGGCTTTAAATCGCTTGATATAGTGATTCCAAGATCCTTTTCTTTACTTACTGCAGAAAGTTGTTGGCCATTCATTACGTACCGAACGCGATTGTTATTTTTTCCGATGTGCAACACTTTACATTTGTCAACGTTAAATTTCATTTGCCATTGATTGGCCCAACGTGCAAGTCGATCTAGATTTGATTGTAAAGCTTCTTCGTCGAGTGTCGCAGTTACTTTACTTGCAATTTTGGTGTCATCAGCAAATTTTGATACTTTGCAAGTGAGCCCATCATCGATATCATTAACATAAATTAAGAAGAGCATGGGGCCAAGCACTGATCCTTGAGGTACACCGCTTTTGACATCGAGCCAATTAGATGTAACACCGTTTAGAACTACTCTCTGTTTCCGCTCAGAGAGCCAGTCCGCAAGCCAATTGTGAATGTTAACCGAGATACCGTGCGCCAGTAGTTTGCTGAGCAATCGATAGTGGGGGACCTTATCAAATGCCTTTTGAAAATCCAGATATATGATATCTACTGATCTGCTTTCATCGAACACCTCAAAAATATAGTGAAAAAAATCAAGTAAGTTAGTCAACCACGAACGTTTACTACGGAAGCCATGTTGCGAATAATTTATTATATTATTTTCTTCGAAGAATTTCACCATATTGTCGCAAATGATAGTCTCCATTAACTTACAAACAATAGATGTCAGGCTAATTGGTCGATAGTTTCCTGGATGAGACTTGTCCCCCTTTTTGAAAATTGGTGTGACATTTGCAAGTTTCCAATCCGACGGAACTTTTCCAGCTGTTAAAGATTTATTGAATATGATGGAGAGCGGTTTACAAATTTGATGTTTGATTTATTTTAAGACCCTAGGGGTAATTTTGTCTGGACCAGGAGCTTTGCTTACTTTAATCTTTTCAATTGTGCGTAAAATGTCACTTTCTACGATGAGCACGCCACTTAACATCTTTTCGGCCCTTCTAACCTCCGGCGGTTGAGGTGATAAACAATCTTCGTCGGTAAATACGGATGCGAAAAAGCTATTTAGGATTGTAGCCATTTCATTTTCATCGTTCGTGTGGTTACCATTTTCATTAGCAAGCGATCCGATACCACAAGTGAGTGACTTTTTATTATTTGCATAGCTAAAAAATTCTTTAGGATTCGATTTACTTGTTTCCGCTATATATTCTTCAAGAATTTTCTTGCTTCGTTTTATTAATTTATTGGTTTCGCGGCGAATTCTGTCCAACTCTAGTTTGTCAGCCTCGCTCTGAGTTGATATGTATCTACTGTATACGCATTTTTTAAGAGATAGGCTGCTTACACACGAGCGTTTCCGTACGCGCGTTCGGGTGCGCGACGTTTTAACTTTCAATGGAGTGCAATGGGACCTTTCACACGACGCGTTGCACGCGCTAGCAACGCCGCGCAGACGCTGGAGCCAGCAAGGACGCGCGCGTTCATAATGACGCTCGCGTCCTTGCCGGGTATTCGTTTCAATGGGAGGTTGCACACGGGCGTTCGGTTACGCGCGCACGCAGGTCCTGCTGCCATATCAGTCATTACTTTCAGCTGGGGGTGAGAGGCCAGTCACCCATCCCGTCCCGCTCATGTGGACAGAACTCTGGTGTGTACTGCATTTGGGTGTGATGTAGCAGTTTTATTGTTTATAGTAAATGTGTATAGATACTACTGGAAAGAATTGATATAGTACATGCATGCATACATCGCGTAGCCTACTACAATTAATTAATGAACTAACATTTTCAGACGACTAGAATGGCAGACTATCACAACACGGAAGAACTTATTTCCGAAGTAGGGAAGAGGCCTGTCCTGTGGGATCCTACGACCGAAGAATATAAAAACAGGAACAAGAAAGCAGATGCATGGATAGAGGTTTGCCGCTCGATTTATCTGGATTATGAAGAGAAATCTGCAGAAGAAAATAAACAAATTGGTCAGTAATTTTATTTTCGTTTTGTACATATATAACATAAATGCAATAGTAATGAAAGTTTTTTTTTCACATTTATCATGCATGTTATTACCAATTTCTTATATTGTCTTATTACTGCCATGGTAGTTTTCCGGCCTCACTGTTGAAGTAGGTGCAGAATTTGTCCCTGTTTTCTTTTGCATACCTACCTCCCTGCCATACCTGCACTGCATGATCTACATCTTCAAATCCATTGACTTCTAAAATATCTGCAAAATTTACTTTTTATCTCTGCCTGACGAAATTATGTAAGACACAACATGCCTTGACAATATCAACAGCAAAGTCAACATTCACATTCAGGGGCCTGTGGAAAATTCTCCATTTATTTGAAAGTATTCCAAACGCACATTCGACATACCTCCTTGCACGTGAGAGTCTATAATTAAACACTTTCTTGTCATTTGTCAAGTTGTGGCCGCTGTATGGGCGAAGCAAATTCACAGATAATCCAAAAGCCTCATCCCCAACAAAAGCATAAGACAGCACCTCATTCCAGCCTGACAAAAGTTGAGGCTGTGGGAGTTTCATTACATTTTGCTGTATCTGCCTAAATAAATTTGATTCTTGAAAGATGGTTGAATCTGCATGTTTGCCATAAGATCCTATGTCAACATACCTAAAGCAATAATTAGCATCAGCCACAGCCAAAATAACAATGGAAAAATAGGTTTTGTAATTGAAAAACATTGAACCACTATGCTCAGGTCTAATAATCCGAACATGCTTCCCATCTACTGCACCAATGCAGTGAGGGAAATGAGCATGTTTATCAAACCCTGCTGCAATTTTCAGCCACTCCTCTTCATCGAGTTGGGGAAAACACTCCACCTTCATCATGTCCCATATTGCACAACACACTCTTCTTACAACTTTGCAGGCTGTAGATATACCAATTCTGTACCTGTAGTGGAGATCCGTCAGGCTGCAACCAGAGGCAAGATACCTGTGATAGAAATCATTTTTAGACACATATCCTCTCTCTCTCTCTCTCTCTCTCTCTCTCTCTCTCTCTCTCTCTCTCTATATATATATATATATATATATATATATATATATATATATATATAAACACACACACACACACACACACACACACACACACACACACACACAGTCAGTGGCCAGTATTAGTTTTCGGGTTGGCAAAGAAAATAATGTAAATTTGTCCATTTCGTGTCCTCCATTTACTTTCTCGTGGTTAATCTGTGTTATTTCATCTTTCAGGAAAGGAACTGCAAATTCGTTGGAAGAGCATTCGAGACGCTTATGTAAGGAATTCCAGGAAATTGAAAGATGAAAGTAAATCAGGATCTGGAGCTGTGAAGACACACCGTTACATTTTTGCTGAACAACTGTCCTTTCTCAGGAAAGTAGGTGAAAACAGAGAAACCACGGACACTTTCGTTCCAACCCATGAAACAGAGGATGGAGCTGAAGATGCATGTCAAAACCTGTCAGCAACACAGCAAAATCCAAGCGCTAAGTCCAAGAAAAAGAAAAGTAATTTACTTGAGGAGAAACTTATAAAGTTTATGGATGGTTATGAAGAAAAAGAAGATGACGACAAGGATTTTTTCATGTCAATGTTACCGTCAGTGCGAACACTGAACAGTGAACAAAAGATTGAATTCAGAATGGAAGTACTGGCTGCGCTGAAGAACATCAGATCCGGACACCGTGGGCACACAAGGGTACAAGACTCTCATCCCCTTCCACTTGTGCTCCCACCTGTACAGAGTCAATACCCTCATTATGCACAGTATCCCTCGTCTGCAATGACACACCCTCATTTCTTTGGTCCTTCAGCAGCAACAAACATACATCCACATGCAGTGAACACTCAAGAAAATCGTGCAGAAGTCCAACCAGTAGCACCCTCACCTGCTAACTTGTCAGTACCCTCTCCAGCATCAAACACCTCAAACACTGACAATTCAGTAATTTCACTGACTGATTTTGACATTTAATAAAAGAAATGTAATACACAAATTACTTAGAGGAATGTTTTTATTCATACAGTAGTTAAAATTCCATGCAGTTTACTTTATTAAAAATAAAAAGGAGGAAAAATGTAATGCAATCTTTTTACAGTGGAATACTTTTATTTATACGGTAGCTGAAATACCATATAATTTATTTACTTCAGAATAAAAAGGAATATTAAAACTAGTATATATGTTGTGTACATTATCTTACCTGATGCTTAAAGCCACTGCTTCTTCAGGTGGAATAGATGTCCTCATGTTTGTGTCCTGCAGTTTAATATCATCCGTAACCCTTGCCACAAGTTCCTCAAAGATTGGGTATGACATCCTAAAGTAATTGAAGAATTTGCCATCGTCCGCTTTTAATTCTTCATAAAGGGTATAAAACTCGCCCTGCAACAATCAGGGTTGTTTATAGGGTGAACCCAAAGCTGACGACGGTTTCTCTTCTTCTTCACTGCTTGTATTGCTGCATAAGCAATCACAGCTTTCTTTCGTGCACCCTCCATCTTGAGGAGACAGTTGGTGACTGAGAGGAGGTCGTAGGCTGGAGGCAGGGCGAGAAACGCGAACGCGGGGCAAACGCGTGTACAAAAAATATGACGCGTTCTGTGCGTCCGTTCGACGCGCGTACAAAAACGCTCGTGTGTAAGCAGCCATAGGCTATTTTGAATTTCGTTATTCCACCATTTGGGTTTCTTCTTAGAAGCTGAACGTCTGTTTCGATAGGGTACGCATATGCTTATGGCATTGTTCTGTGGTGCCCCGCGAGCCGCGACACCACTCGTGTCATCATCATCTTCTCCGGCAATATTTTCCGATGACAACAGCGGTATCGACCGCTAAAACACAACACGGACTCCAAGACATGATTGTCCCCACACACACTGTTCATTTACCAACCTATACACAATTGCAATTGCCCATTAACGCACCCGCTTATCTCTCTAAGCCAAAACACAATCAACCGCGGCCAAAACACAATCAACCGCGGCCAAAACACGATCAACCGCGGAACAAAAAGTTATGAAAACAAAGCTGCGTCACCGCGTGACAGCTACACTAAGGATTAAAATCGACCTTATTACACATGTCGGTTAGGTAGATTATTGTATGAGCTTGGTGTGAGTTTGATGTATGACTCACACGCCTGACGTATTACCCTCGTGATGTCTGTATGTATGTCATGCCTATATAAGAAGCATTTATTCAGGCTAGGGATCAGATCAACCAGCACTCTGTTCGTTGCTGTACACTCAGTTGTCCTTCCCTAGACAACATGGGTAGAACATTCATCTTTGCTACTGTGAGTATGGAGTAATGTGGTACCATAGAGGAAAGCGTATCTAACATATCTATTGTGTTCTATTATCTTAGTTTTACTTAGGATTATATTTCTATGATACTTTATTGTGTGAGTTTTTACTCAATATTATACCAGTGTTAACGTCAGTAACCAATAGTGAAAGAAAACCTGAAGACTCATTGAGTCTAGTAAGCCAGTCGCTGGTTTAAACAATATTTTTACCCTTTGTAATATTAAGTAGTATTAAGGTAGAATAAAATACATATAAGAAAGGCGACACCGTTTCATCACCCCATTTACGAACTCCTTTATATACTCCTAAAGTACCAGAATTTTAAGTCTAGTGTCACTAATACAGACAGTGTGTCGTCTACCCTGTGTGCCCCGGATTGTGGGTTACAACATTGGTGTCAGGTGTGGGGTGGTGAAACTTGTGGTGAAACTTGTGGTGAAACTTGTGGTGAAACTTGTGGTAAAACTTGTGGTGAAACTTGCGATTTATATTGGTTTATATTGGTATTGTACTGGTGTATGTCCACATCCGAAAGCGAGGGAGAAGACAGTTATTCTTGGAATTACGGGAATAAGACTTTAGAGTTAAAAAATGCCAGACGAAGGCAAGAACCCTCCCCCCACCAAAGGAGATGGAAAATCGATCACCCTTGCCCATGATGATCTTGTCACGCTACTTAGCCGTCATACCTTGAATGATTTTAGTAGAGTGCAGGGACTCTTATATTTTTGTGGTGGAGAAGAAAAAAGTAGCAAAGCACCAAACCTCCCATGCCATAAGCTAGCAAAGAAATGGATAGAGGATATTGAAAGCCGGACACAGGCAAATTGGGACACTACCGGAAAGATTGAGTTAGCCAAACAATATGCCCTGGGAGCAGCGCGCGATCATCTCCTCGGTTGTATCACTAGATGTGGACAGGATTGGGAAAAAGTAAAGGAAGACTTCCTACGTGTGTTTCCCACAGTAAGGACCTTTTCGGTCCTCCAGAAAGAATTGGGAGAGGCAAAACGGCGGACAGGAGAAAACATCCGCACCTTCCTCATCCGCCTGGAGACATTGAGAGACGAGTTGATCGTTCTCAAGCCTGACAATGCCAGTTTGCTAACTGAGATAACCGCTTTACGGCTCAGAGAGGCTTTCCCTCCGGCCCTCTTACTCATCCTAACGGAGGAAGAAAAGGGGGACCCACAGAAGGTATTAAAGAAAGGGTATGAGTATATTAAAGCTTATCCAGAGTCGAAGCTATCCGATGCCGATATCGCCAAAGAAATAAAAGTGCTGAACGTCTGTTCCACCCAGGCATCCGGACCCAAACATGTCTCACAAGCCCGTCCTCCACGCCCTCCAGGCCAGTCACGTTACCCGATACCCCAAAGGGGAGGACGGCACGCCGCGCCACCTACACGCCCATATGGGAACGCGCCCACGCCACCTACATGTTATGCTTGTGGGTATGTAGGACACATGGCTCGCGATTGCACATATGGAAGGCAGTAGGGGTGCCTACCACCCACCAACGGGCTCGGTACCCTCAGTACCAGCCCACTCGAAACAGGCGTCAGCCTGTCTCGCCTTGCGCTGCCTGGCGCCCGGAGTACACGGCCGGTCCCTCACCCCGTAGCTCCTGGGTCAACCCTGACCACGAGAAGAACAAAAAAAAACGACCCCAGAGTAGCTGCGGCAGTCCACGGCCCTACCAACGCCCTCACGTTGAGATTGTGCGTAGGCGCTAATGCACCAAAGGAGATGGTTTACGCAATGCTAGACACAGGAGCAGGAGCGTCCCTAATAGAAGAAGATTTATTTAGGAAGGTAGGCGGGAGGATGATAGTTACAGAACCTCTCTCCATACAAGGGGTAGATCGGACTCCAATCCCTAATAAAGGAATAGCCGAAGTAGTAGTAGACTTTGGGCACGGAGAAATTATAGAAAAATTTGTAGTAATATCACAAGGTATAGTGTTACCAACAGCAGTTTTGTTGGGCCTAGAATTTATGTGGAGACAAAATGTGGTAGCTGCACCGCTGGCCACACCTGGGCAGTTTAGTGTAATGGTGGGCGCCTACCCAGTGGAAGTACATTCCCTGGCTGCGGACGATATGAGCCCGTACCCAGAAGATTGACTAACCGACCATAAACCTACTTTAGACGAGATGGAGGAAGTACCAGTGAAAGCATACGCTATTAACGTGGCGTCCTTGCTCCCAGGCACGGCAGGGTATGTCACTCTGGAGGCAGAGATTGGCAGAGCCCAGCAAGCCTTATTTCTCCCAAGGTCCAATGATATCCCTTCTTCATTTTTATTTCCCGGGTTAGTAACCTTAACTCCTAACGTCAAACAAACCAAAGGCAAATTCATCATTCCCTATGCTAACCCAACTGAAGAAACTATTGAGATGCCAACAGGTGAAGTAATGGGACACATTTATTCTTGTCACTCAGAATACTATCAATCATTGACTAATGAATGTGTAGCGGCTGTCACAAAAACAGCTACAAAGCCGCCTGTCACCCAGTCAAGTAAGCAGATGGTACTCGATAAGCTGATAGACGAGCTATTTTTACCCTCACAACGGGAAAATTGCTGTCTGAAGGGCCTAACCGGCAAGTATCCTGATGTGTTTGCTCTAAAAACGAGCCACTCACTATTACCCCTATTATGTTCACACTTTAAGGCTAAAAATGACAAGCCTATATAAAAAAGCCATACCCAATACCAGTAAAATATCATAAAGAAATAGAGATTCAGCTCAAGGACCTTGAGGCCCAGGGTATTATACGCCCTAGTGCGTCACCCTACAGCGCACCTCTAGTCCCTGTTGCTAAAAAGGATGGTGGAGTCAGACTTTGTCTCGACTTCCGCGCTTTGAACGATGAATTGATTGATGACAAACATCCCCTCCCTAACATTAACCTCATTTTGCAACAGTTAGGGGAAAGTAAAGTATTCACCTCCCTTGATTTGCGCCAGGGCTACCACCAAGTCCCATTGGCAGAGGAATCTAAACACTTGACAGCCTTCACGACACCTTATGGCCTATATGAATTCACTACAGTCCACTTTGGATTAAAAACAGCACCTGCAGCCTATCAACGGATCATGAATCAAGTTCTCATAGGTCTGACAGGAAGAATTGTACATGTATACCTTGATGATTTGATAGTACAAGGGAAAGACATGGACCATCACCTAAAGAACCTCCATGCCGTCTTGGACAGACTGCAGAAGGCTCACCTGTCCTTAAGACTAGATAAGTGTTCCTTTTTCAAAGAGCAAGTAGATTATCTGGGTCACATTGTTAGTGCTTCTGGCTTGAAGCCTCAGCCCTCAAAGGTACAGGCGGTGCAACAACTCACTCCTCCGAAAACAGTCAAAGAACTTCAAGGTTTCCTGGGATTGGTTAACTTTTATAGGAAATTCATTAAAGACTTTGCCAAGATAGCATCCCCACTTAATAATTTACTCAAAGGGAGGAAAGTAACCAAGAATGATAAGACACATCTGGAGTGGAATGAAGAGGCATTGCATGCATTTAGCACACTAAAGAACAGTCTAACGACTGACATTGTTTTAGCCTTTCCGGATTTCCGGAAGCCCTTCAATCTCACCACAGATGCGTCAGATAAGGCAATAGGTGGTGTGTTGCAACAAAAGGATGAAAATGGTAGTTTACATCCCATAGCATATTTTAGTAGAACCCTGAATGGAGCAGAACGTAACTACTCAGCGGTAGAGAGAGAAGCTTTAGCAGTCATCTATGGCCTCAGTACTAACCGAACCCTTATCTTGGGTTATAGGATACACATCCTGTCGGACCATAGACCACTGACTTGGCTGTTAAAAAGCACAGTACCTAGCAGCAGGATTGCACGCTGGCAGACACTTCTAGGAGAATTTGACTTTAGTATTGATTATCTCCCAGGCTCCAGCAACATGGTAGCAGATTTTTTGTCAAGGATTAGGAATCAGGAGAGCGACGTGATAGAAGGCGAATTGGATGCTCGAATTATGTCTGTCACCCTTACGGGTGGACAGGACATGTCTGTCGCCTCTCCGGAGGGACATGACAAACAGGATAAGTTTCTCCATTGGAGTCTTGCTGGACTCATGGAGCACCAGGATCGCGATCCTGAACTGAGAGAATTGAAGCATGCTTTTGAACAAACCACCGGTGGTAACGTACATGAGAGAGAGGCGAGAAAGGTTGCAGAGAGGAGCAATGTAACGTTAAATGCAGCTAAGAGGCACTTCAAAAAACTGCCTCTTAGTGAAGTGTGTGTAGAGAACGGCATTCTCTACCGCGATGTTTGCGATGAATACAACAAGCAGAAAAGACTGGTTATCGTTCCACCAAGCTACATTCCTAACGCGTTAGCTTTGGCGCATTCCATGCTACCTGCAGGGCATGGAGGCACTAAGGTTACGTTGGCACGCTGTCGCAAGTTTGCGTACTGGCCGGGAATGAAGGCGGACGTGGAGCAATATGTCAGATCTTGTCCTGTCTGTTGTCGGTTTAAGAAGAGGTGATACCCGCCAGCTCCACTTATGAGGTATCCAGAGGTTGGCCAACCGTTTGACAGAGTCCATATGGATATTGTCGGACCTTTGTCTGTTTCAGACGAAGGCTATAGGTATGTACTGACAGTGATAGACGTCCTGTCACGCTTCTTGGTAGCAACCCCCCTTCGTACGAAGGCAGCCAAGGAAGTGGCAGCTGCGTTCTACAAGAACGTAGTCTGTGTACACAGCATCCCGCCGATTCTAGTCACGGATCAAGGAAAGGAGTTCGTCAACACTCTCTTACGAGAGTTGACTCAGTTGTTACAGATTGATCATCTAAGGACAACTCCTTATCACCCGTCTGCAAACGGTGTGATAGAAAGGCCTAATGGCACCTTAATAAATATCTTGAGAACTTTGTGCGAGGACAATCGCGGTATCTGGGACCAAATGCTTCCGGTTGCAACACACGCCTACAACACTGCCTACCATCGTGTTCTGAAAGATTCACCATTTTTTCTTTTCACTCTGGACCCAAATGTTCCTTTTGAAGTGCTTGAGAATAAACTCCAACCTTGTTATGATGTTGACAGCTATAAAGCATTTACTTCTAGTGTCGCGCAGCGGACCTATAAACTATGTCAGACCAATATAGATATAGGATGGCAGGAGTCAGAAAGAATGTTTAGGAAATCCAAACCCAAACAGGTGGTAGTAGGAGATCGGGTCTACTTAAGGTATGTATGTACAAAGGGCGAACCAAAGAAGCTCCAGCCCTTGTTCAATGGACCTTTTAGGGTGCTAGAAAAAATAAGCCCTGTAGTCTTACGACTGCGTCATGTTAGAGGTGGTAAGATCAAGACAGTTCACACAAATAATGTTCAGGTCGTTCACGAGGACTCTCTTGGCTTCCATGACTCTCCTAATGTCAGGCGTGCATACCCTCTCCCTGATCAAGTAGTAGAAGTGGACCCACTCCCCATGACTTATTCCCCCGAGGAGCCGCTGCCATTGTCCCTTCCAGCTCCTTCCGAGCTCTCCTCACCGGCTCCTGTCTCCTCAGATGCTTCAGAGGTCCCTCATTGGTTCCTCAGCTCCTTCAGAACCCTGTGTCAGTCGCTAATTACGCGCCAATACGGTACCCCCTTCTCTCCCCAAGTTCATGGAACGCCCTCTGGAGTAGCGCCAACGCCCAACGAACTGATGCCACCTCTAATTACAGCTCATGGGTGTTGCCCTCCTTGTCTTCCCTTGATCCCTCCCGGGAGCAACCCATTCGTCCCGGCCTCGTCTTCTCCCCAGTCTTTAAGATGCTGTTGACAGGACGGTACTATGTTGTCCCCGTCGTCATCAAGACGGACGACATCCAACGTCCTCTCATCAACGTGGCAAATCTAACAGCGGAAGTTTCATGGTCGATTGAACATATGAATCAATCGTTCCCTACTGTTGGTCTACTCAGGCGCACTCTAGACTCTTTTCACATTGAGTTTGAGAAGTTATTCAAAGATCTTAACAGCTTTCTGTCGGCTATGAGTGGTAGTGATGGAAGCCCATTTCGGACTCGCCAGAAGCGAGGGGCCGTGGATTTCCTTGGCTCGGTAGCAAACCTCCTTTTCGGTACGGCCACTCAGGCCCAAATAGATGTGATACACGGGAAGCTCTCCCAGCTCTACACTCTGTCCACAGAAGAGAGACGTCAACTTAACCTCCATCAGGAAGTCCTCAACGCCACAGTTCGGGACCTCCGTCATGTTCATTCTGCCATCTCCCGTCTAGAGTCCGCCTCGGCTTTGGCCTCAGCTATTATCCGTCAGTTCTCACTAAAAACCTTGCAAATTGAAGGGGAAATGCGTATTTTGGAGACTATCCTTCTCATTCAGTTGGCACTTAGTGACCTAAATCATGATACTCTGAATCTCAAGCTTGGCCTTCAGCAGCTGTCCCAAACGCAGGTTTCCCCTCTCCTCCTTCCGAATGATGTACTATTTCGTGTGCTCAGCAATGCGTCACTCCATTACCCAGGCTTACTTTTCC
Source organism: Eriocheir sinensis (assembly GCF_024679095.1). NCBI lineage: Eukaryota > Metazoa > Arthropoda > Malacostraca > Decapoda > Varunidae > Eriocheir > Eriocheir sinensis. Next base: position 4,476 of record NW_026110620.1, on the reverse strand, counting down.
CTGCAGCACATGAATATTTAGCATTGTATAGAGATGTCTCTAGGGTTATTTCTAAAGGTACGCTTTCCTCAGGAACCCTTCACTTCTACTTACAAATCCCCATGAAAGGGGATCCCTCTGACGTGTTCGATGTGTTTAAAATGGACGCGTTGCCTTTTCATCTTGATGGCACGCCATATTTTCTGCACACCGACACGCTTTCCACTTACCTTGCGGTTTCTGAAGACCGCACTCACTATATGCTCTTAGACTCCTTGGACCGCTGTACTAAACACCACCTGCTCTATGTATGTCCCCCTGTCGCCCCTGTCTACTCGACTTCTGTCCGGCGCTGCGAGATCGCTCTCTTTCTCGATCGCCCAGACGCCCTCTCGCTGTGTTCTAAGTCTCCTCAGAGTCTTCCCCCCGGTCTTCATCCCGTCTCCTGCGGGCTGGGTCTTCGCTACCGATACTCCCCAGGTGGTCACCATGGTCTGCCCGGACAGCCCGGTCTCCAAATACAGGCAGACCATCAACGGGACGGGTCTCCTCAGCCTCGGTATGGGCTGTAGTGCCCACTCCGACGCCTTCAGCCTCCCTGCCTCTGCTACTATGGACGGTGCCGCCCCGCTGACGGTTCATCGCGCTCCCTTCCACATCGGACGTGACGTGGTCTCATCGCTCCTGGCCAATACTCCCTTGGCCCCTTCCTCCCGCCGCCGTCGCCCGGGTCGTCTCTGGCCCCCGCTGGACCTCCCTCCAGCACTTCACGCGCTCCAGGAATCCGTCTCCGGTCCCCGCCTTCGACCCCTTCCTCCCTTGGTGGGGTGGCTGCTCCTCCTCGGCGTCGTCTTCGTCGCCGGTGGGTGTGCCTTCTTCTGTCGCTTCAGGTAACGTCTCTCGCAGTACTCCTCCCCACGATCCCGCCATCCCGTCGTGGGCCTCCATGGGCGTCCGCCGGGCGGAACGCTTCGTGCCACGAGGACGTGGCGTGATTTTAACGGGGGGGGTATGTGGTGCCCCGCGAGCCGCGACACCACTCGTGTCATCATCATCTTCTCCGGCAATATTTTCCGATGACAACAGCGGTATCGACCGCTAAAACACAACACGGACTCCAAGACATGATTGTCCCCACACACTGTTCATTTACCAACCTATACACAATTGCAATTGCCCATTAACGCACCCGCTTATCTCTCTAAGCCAAAACACAATCAACCGCGGCCAAAACACAATCAACCGCGGCCAAAACACGATCAACCGCGGAACAAAAAGTTATGAAAACAAAGCTGCGTCACCGCGTGACAGCTACACTAAGGATTAAAATCGACCTTATTACACATGTCGGTTAGGTAGATTATTGTATGAGCTTGGTGTGAGTTTGATGTATGACTCACACGCCTGACGTATTACCCTCGTGATGTCTGTATGTATGTCATGCCTATATAAGAAGCATTTATTCAGGCTAGGGATCAGATCAACCAGCACTCTGTTCGTTGCTGTACACTCAGTTGTCCTTCCCTAGACAACATGGGTAGAACATTCATCTTTGCTACTGTGAGTATGGAGTAATGTGGTACCATAGAGGAAAGCGTATCTAACATATCTATTGTGTTCTATTATCTTAGTTTTACTTAGGATTATATTTCTATGATACTTTATTGTGTGAGTTTTTACTCAATATTATACCAGTGTTAACGTCAGTAACCAATAGTGAAAGAAAACCTGAAGACTCATTGAGTCTAGTAAGCCAGTCGCTGGTTTAAACAATATTTTTACCCTTTGTAATATTAAGTAGTATTAAGGTAGAATAAAATACATATAAGAAAGGCGACACCGTTTCATCACCCCATTTACGAACTCCTTTAAATACTCCTAAAGTACCAGAATTTTAAGTCAAGTGTCACTAATACAGATAGTGTGTCGTCTACCCTGTGTGCCCCGGATTGTGGGTTACAACAGTTCAATATTGTGGTGAAGGCCCCCCAATATTTATCAATATCTGTTTCCGCCGTGATTTCAGTCCAGTCAGAATTATTTAGAATTGATCGGAGTCTTACGAAATTCGCTCTCTGATAATCAGGCACCTTTTCTTTACTAGGAGTTACTTTAATTTCTTTCATATTGATGCTGAATGTGATTGATCGGTGATCGCTAGAACTAAAAAATTGAACCAACATTTACTTCGTTAACTAGATCAGCTGTCGTTGAAAAGATAAGGTCAAGTATATTATTTTCCCGAGTCGGTTCTTGAACGTGTTGATGCAAATCACTTTCTAGTAAATTTGTGTACAGGTTGAGCCCTGTATGACAGTTCAACGGTTCACCCCATCTTTTCACTGGCAAGTTAAAGTCCCTAACAATTACTGCCTCGCAACTGCTACTTGTTTATAATAATAATTCACTTAATGCGTGGTCGATATCAAGAGACTGCCTTGGCGGTCTGTAGATAAGTCCAAGTACTATTTTACGAGATTTATTTTTAATTTCAATGAAGACCGTGTCTACATTGGTTATATCTGTTATCACGGATACTGGATGGAGAGAGTTGTGGATATAAAAGATAACGCCTCCACCCTGTCTGTTCTCTCTTTCATGACTAAAGATGGTATAACCCGGTAATCTATATTCCGCAATGAAATCTCTATTTGAAGTGTCTATCCAAAATTCTGTGAATCCGATGATGTGATAATGATTTGTAGCTGCGAGGACTTCTAAGTCTTCAAATTTGTTACGTAGGCTACGAGCGTTTACATAGCAAGCTTTAATGTGATTCGAGTCGGGAGTTTTACGGGTTGAGTGCACCCTTACGGTGGAGCTGCTGGTATTCTCGCCTCCGCGTTTTTTGGCTTTCGAAGAGCCACTTGGTCACAGAGCAGCTTCCCGAAACGGGCTGCTCCAACAGGGTTTAAGTGAATGCCATCAGGAAGGAACAAGTCTGAATCGTAGTAAAAATTGTTCCACAAGTTAGCGAACTGGACGTTTTCTTGTGAGCAAAGGGACTGAAGTATGTTGTTTGTGCTGAAGGGATTATTGTAAAAGCTAGATTCGGCACCGACCCTCGGGAGGATTCCTGAGATTATGATGTTACTGGCATCCGTTTTACGTTTATACTGCTTGATCATGCGGCGGTATTTCTCAAGCAGTTTCTCAGAAAGGGTTCTCTTTACGTCATTTGTCCCCGCGTGAATGACAAAGAGGATGTTTCGGTCGGCATTTCTCGTGACATCATCGCACGCTGCGGTGATGTCGTCCAGTCTGGCACCTGGATAACAGTAACGTTTTCTGCGGCCGTTTGATGAACGACCACAGAACTCAACCAGCTGGCCACGCACCATGGAGTTCCCAACTAGGCGAGTCTCGAACTCATCCTCCATGGTGCCTGCCAGCACCTGGAACCTATTGAAGGTTTTGGGGGTCAGTAAATCCTTGGTTGCCTGCTTCGGTTTGGCTCCATTCCTTACAGGTTGGAACCCGACATCCTGTGAAGCAGGAAGAGAAGCGTTAAGTGGGGCAGGCTGGAAGTTGTCCTGTGAGGCAGGCTGGGAGTTAGCCTGTGAAGCAGGCTGGGTTTCGCAGGCTGGGTGTTAGCCTGTGAGGCAGGCTGGGGGTCAGCCTGTGAGGCAGGCTGGCGGTTGTTCTGTGAAGCAGGCCGGGGGTTAGCCTGTGAGGCAGGCTGGGGGTTAGCCTGTGAGGCAGGCTGGGGGTTAGCCTGTGAGGCAGGCTGGGGGTTATCCTGTGAGGCAGGCTGGGAGTCAACCTGTGAGGCAGGTAACACGTCCTCCCGTGAAGCAGGAGGGTCGTCTGGAGAGGGCACAGTCTCGGTGGAGGGCCTCTCCACCATCGATGGTGGAGTCACTGCCACATTAGTTAAAACAAATTCCTGAAGGGCTACAAATTTCTTTTCAAGATCATTGTGCTTGACTTTCCATTCAGTCACAGCCTTCTGAAGATGTAATCTTAGAACGCAGAGGCGGCAAGTTTTACTCAGCTGGAAGAACTGAGCTGCAAAACGTCCGGGACAGACGTCACACTTAAGGTTCGAAGGCATTGTTAGAAATTTAAGCGAGTTAACAGTTTGGGGAAATTTTAAAAGCGCTTTCGAAATAACTTAAATTGTGACCATAAATTGAATTGTATAAAAATTGTGCATGGAAATTAGATACTGCTGTGTTAGATGCCTCCAACACTGGGAGTTCGCTCCCACAGGGTCTTGAAAACGCCTCAAAGACCAATCGCTTGTCCTGAGCCTCGGTCACGAGAGAGACTTTCACAACCCGGCGCTTTTCAGCTATTGTCCTCGAAGTTTTGTCCCATAGAACGGGTCCCATAGAAAGGGGAAGGGAATTGACTGATTAAGTTTACCCGGAGTCTGCGGTCCCGTCATTTGGATCCTTCAGGGAAGGGGGAAGGGACTGTTTATGTTTGTGGGCCTCAGTCCCAATGCATACGTGACCGACGCGTCCTTGTCATCTTAAGTAACGTGAACGGGCT
>NW_026110619.1:90000-93042 GCF_024679095.1 Eriocheir sinensis | reverse complement strand
AAAAGGAGGTCCAATACTTGGGACACATCGTGAGCGAGGCTGGAGTACGCACTGATCCTGAGAAGGTGGCTGCGGTAAGGGACTGGCCGACACCCACCAACGTGAAGGAGATGCGGAGCTTCCTCGGGTTGTGCTCATACTACCGCAGGTTTGTAAAACGCTTCGCTACGATTGCTGCACCACTGCACCTCCTGACGAAGAAGGGGCGCAAGTTTGAGTGGACAGCGGAAACTCAGGTTGCCTTTGAGAAGCTCAAGGAGGCCCTCATCAGCTCGCCCGTACTCACCTACCCAGACCCCTCTAAGCCTTTTATACTGGATTGTGATGCCAGTGATGAGGGGATTAGTGGAGTGCTGTCCCAGGCATGTGCCGACATGGAACGGGTTGTGGCCTACTTCAGCAAGAAGCTCACCCCACCCGAAAAAACTATTGCGTGACCCGGAAAGAACTTCTGGCAGTAGTCAAGAGCCTTGACTTTTTCCATGCTTACCTGTACGGTGCAACTTTCACCATCCGCACGGATCACGCTGCATTGGGGTGGTTGAAGTCACTGAAAAACCCTGAGGGCCAGCTTGCTCGCTGGATAGATAAACTAGAGCAGCATCACTACACTATTGTGCACCGATCTGGGCTAACACACGGTAACGCGGACAGCTTGAGCCGGCGCCCCTGCCTACCTGAGTGTCAACATTGCCTCCAGAGGGAAAGCGTCCAGAATATGTGCCGCCGCACTACAGTGGAACAGACAGCGGAGGTGCCATGGGAAGACTTGGGAAAACTGCAGCGGGAGGACCGAGATCTGAGACCAATTATGGAGTGGCTGAGTCAGTCGTCAACGCGACCTGGGTGGGAAGTAATCTCGAGAGAAAGCCTTACCACCAAGAATTACTGGACTCAGTGGGACACTCTTCGGATGGACGACGGGGTTTTGCAGCGACGCTGGGTCTCTCATGATGGTCTTGACCACTACTGGTCCACGGTGCTACCTGTGAAGTCCCGGGAAGGCGTCTTGAAAGAAATGCACGACAGCATCACCAGCGGACACCTTGGGGTAAAGAAGACACTGAGTCGCCTGCGCCAAAGGTTCTACTGGGTTGGCATGAGGAAGGACGTGGAAGAATGGTGTCACGCGTGTGAGGTGTGCTGTACAAAGAAGGGCCCCAAGAAGCGTCACCGTGCCCCATTGCAACTATACCAGGTTGGAGCCCCCATGGAACGGGTGGCAGTGGATATAGCAAGACCCTTGCCTCTGACGACGAACGGAAATAGGTACATCTGCGTCACAATGGATTACTTCACCAAGTGGCCGGAAGCCTACGCCATCCCTGACCAGGAAGCCACTACCATCGCTAAGGTATTGGTGGAGGAGTTCTTCTGTCGCTTCGGTGTGCCTAACGAGCTCCATTCCGACCAGGGAAGGAATTTTGAGTGAACAGTCCTTGCTGAGTGCTGCAAGCTCCTGGGTATCAAGAAGACCCGGACCACCCCTCTGCACCCACAGTCAGATGGAATGATGGAGAGGTTTAATTGGACGTTGGGCCAGGAGTTGGCCAAGCAGTGCAACAATGATCAATCTTCATGGGATCAGAAGCTGCCTGCGCTCCTCATGGCCTACAGATCTGCCGCCCACGAGACTACGGGGTATTCACCGGCAAAGCTGATGTTTGGACGTGAGCTGCGATTGCCGGTGGACCTACTGACAGGAAGGCCTCCTGGGGAAAGCCTTCCAAGGGACGCCTCCAGTTTTGCCCGTCAGCTAGAGGAACGGCTGGAAGAGGTGCACCATCAAGTCCGTGGTGCCTTGAAATTCTCCGGGGAGGCCATGAAGCGCGGTTACAATATGAGGGCAAGCCACGTTGACTTCAAGGAAGGAGACCAAGTCTGGCTTTACAACCCGCAGAGGAAGAAAGGACAGTCTCCGAAGTTACAGAGCCCCTGGGAAGGCCCTAATACTGTGCTAGAACGCCTCTCCGACGTGACTTACCGAATCCGGAAAACGGAAAAGACCAAGCCGAAAGTTGTCCACGTCAACCGGCTATGGAGGTACCACAGTACGGGAAACTACACCTGGAACAACTACAGACACCCAGCAGCCGACGAAAACGCAAGGGACGTCCAGGACCGAGAGGAGGTCGACGACGACATAGGTCTTCTGGACCTTTCAGCCGAGGGAGATAACCTCCCGGCTTCGGCAGATGTTCCAGGGACACCCCAAGAAGCGGACGACGACGAGGCGCATCAGGACACAGACGCGCTGGAGGCAGCGAACAGAAGACAGAGACAACGCAGGCGTCCACAGCGATACGACGATTATTATGTTTTTGATTAATTCTCTTATGTTTGCATATAGTTGAGTGTGTGATTGGGACGATCACAATTAAGAGAGGGGGATAGTGTTGTGCTGGGAGCTTCCCCCGGCGTCTATGGGCCTCTAGAAGGCTCCGGGAGGAGCGAGCAGGGGGGCGGGGAGCAAGGCCCCGTCCGCGCCCCGCGGGGCAAGCGGCCAGGCGCCAGGCGGGAAGTGTTGCCAACTCGCACATATTTTTGCTACATGTTCTTGTATGATCTAAAATATACTGTAACGTTCTATACTGTACTGTTCTGGATATATATAGAAGAGGGCGAGAGGAAACAGTCCAAGTCATAGTAAGCTAGTGGTGTTAAAGAGCTGAGCAAGGTATCACTAAGGAAGAACATTAAACCATGAAAACTGTGCAAAGTAAGTTTACATAATCTCCTCTCACGGAGTCTCCTGACACATATATATATATATATATATATATATATATATATATATATATATATATATATATATATATATATATATATATATATACACACATATATATATATATATATATATATATATATATATATATATATATACATATATACATATATATTATACATATATATATATATATATATTACAATGGAAGCTCCCCATGACCATAGGCTTCTGAAGGCTCCCTGGAGAAACGAGTATAAGTGGGATATATAGTCATTCCCTGCATGGGCGCGTACAATAAGGCCAGGCGGAAG
>NW_026110619.1:75000-85000 GCF_024679095.1 Eriocheir sinensis | reverse complement strand
AGCGTCTGGTTCTGGTCGCGGCTTTGTGGCGAAACCAATTCATCAGTAATGGGAATCGAACCGGCGGCGTTACCAACAGATGCTGAAAGATAGCCAGCACTCGTGCTGCTGCTGCTATTGATCAAGGGAAAGCAGGTGTTTTGTTATGACTCATGGGATTCGATGGAACGACTTTCTGAGACACGTCTCCATCCCGCGAAGATTTTTTCAATTCGCTCAAGAAGCAGAACTTCCTGAAAGTGATTATAAAATATGTTTGGGAATGTTGGAAAGTAGTTGCGTCAACAACACAATTAGCTGCTGTTTTATGTAAAGATGCTGGTCTTCATGTGATGCCCAGAGGAGATGTATTTTTGTGTTCCAGGAGGTTGGATATTGTAAATTATATATCTGCCAGGACGGTTTATGACCTCTTCGCTAAAACACAGCAGAATTTTAGAGGTGCTTAGTGAGTTCAGACATATATCATTATCTAAACAAATGTTGTGGGTTGTTACGGGCATAGTGTCGTTTGTACGCCAACATCTACATGAACTTCAGTTTCATCCGAAAAACATGATAGAAGGATTCTTCTTTCATATCTTTGGATTTCACAGTCTTTATCCCACCAGGTAATGCAAGAGAAGCTGCCATGTTGGGATATGAGAAAACTAGATGAGACAGAAATGCAGTCGTTTTTGAGCGGGGGCTTGGTCAATCAAGCAACCGATGGCGATTTTGGATATCTCATTCTGTGCGATACTGAGGCTGTCTCACGTGATGTCGTTGAGAAAACGGATGACCTCTCACTGATCATCAGAAGACACAATATCACCAACAGAGATATATCGTCAGTCACACGTGAATGGTATGCAGAAGAAAACCGTCCAGCACCGTGTAAGAACATAAAACTGATTGGAACACATGCTGCTCAGGAGAAAATGCTGTTTGCTCTGCCCCTCCTTAAACTACTTATTCAACTTGGCCTGGTTGTTAAAAAAGTGCATGCTATTTATACGTTTAAGCAAAAGCACTTTCTTGCGGACTTCATTCTGGATAACATAGAAGCCCGCAAAAGTGCTACTTGCCCTATCAAGAAAAATGCAATCAAGTGTATTTCAAACAGCATTTTTGGTCGATTCCTGATGAACGTGGCCAAATATAGTGAAGACATAAGATATTGTCACCAACCGCGAAAAGTTTTTTGAAGCTGGCCCGCAGTCCTTACTTTAAACGCGCTGTACCTCTCAATGATGGTCATGTAGTTGTAACTCGCCATAGGATATATTCACGGGTGAATCATTCAAACTACATTGGCTACTACATCCTAGAGCTGTCCAAGCTGCGACTATATGATTTCTATTACAATGTGTTGAAGGCTCATTACGGAGATCGGGCGAAACTAGTGTATTGCGACACTGATTCCTTAATAACAGAAATTGAAACTCCTGATCTATTAACAGAGTACTCGCAGGAGCCCTTCAAAAGCTATATAGACACAAGTAACTTTAGCCCCTCACATTCCTTGTACAGCGCAGACAACAAAGGAAAACCTGGATTTCTCAAGTCTGAAGTGGGGGAAAGAACCATCTCAGAATTTGTAGGTGTAAAACCAAAGTGCTACTCCATCCTCTTGGCAGACGGTGACCGGTTGAGTTCAGCTAAGGGCGTTCCAAAGTTCATAAAGAAGAAAATTGCTCATCAGCGATACAAAGACGCCCTATTCCAGAAGCAAACATTTACCTTTGACTATCAGGGATTCACAGTGCGCAATGGACGAATGAGTACAGTAAAATATCCCAAGAGAGGGATATCTGTAGTTGAGGACAAAAGATACTACATTAGCACCTTGGAGTCACGATCTTACGGTCATCCCGATAATTCTATAGGGATAGAGGAGGAAGAGCAGGAGGAGGAGGTAGCCCAGATCATGACACTGTCAAACGAAGAAAATTTGGAGGAAGGCGATGAAAGAGGCATAACAGAAGCGAGACTAGCCGAGGGTGGGCAAGAGATCGGTGAAATGGGAGAACTAGAAGAAGAAACCTATGAATTGTGGGAGAACGGGATGTGCTGGTCGAGCAATATTTTCCTTGATAAAACGGGTAGAGGCGGATGATGACATGTTAGTGCAAGCCGCGGAACAGGAAGAAATAAATCAAATGCTCTCACCATCCCCCTTGAATATATGCTAGTAGATACAGACTTTTCAGAATAAATTGTAGTTGTTTATAAGATAGGGACTGGTGTGAATGTTGTATATACTGTTTATAGTGTAAGAATTTGCCTGCTATTTTTATGTTAAATATAAAATATATGTAAATATATTCTGTATATAGGACTAATGTTGGAGCCTATGATATTATAAAATTGCACATGATGAATCTGGAATCATAATTTGACCAAATTCCAATAAACATTGAGTTTGTTTGACTTGTTTATATGACCTTTATCAAAAAAAGAAACGGATGAAAAAAACACAATAATTGTCTTAAAATTTATTCGATTTGTGGAAACATGAATAAAACGCTTTTATGTTTCGATCCGGCTCATGCATAAAAGACTGCCCGCCAAATCAGGCGGGCGGCGGCGGCGGTAGCGAGAGGTGCGGCGACAGGATGCGACAGGATTGCTCGGGGCCCGGGACGGGGCGGGGCGGGGCGGGGGCTGCACGGGGTAGTGGCGGTGACGAGTGAGGACCTGTGAGTGGAGCCAGACCTCTGATTTAAGCATGGTTTACAACCACCCCACCCCGATAAAGCGGAACTAGAAAATTATTTATGCTTCATGAGAATGTAATACAATTCAATATGAAAAAATCAATAAGTCAATACTTACTTTTTATGAACACGTGTTAAATGTTTGATGACATACGGGGCATTATATAAACTTGCTGTAAGCGAATCGCATCACGTGTTCATCATTCCTCGAATATTCGGTCTTGGAAAACTCCATACATATTTTTTCAAGAGTTTCTCTTACACCCAATTGCGAAACATTGGTGCGGCAAAGTACATGGCATAAGCCCTGGCACACATCCCTTCGCGCGTGCTTTGAAGTCAGAAATGCATTTTTATACATACTGAGCCCGGGGGTAATCAATATATTTGAAATGATCAGAGTATAATTTTGGATCGAGAGCATAACTATCTAGGAACACTGCCATGCCCGGTTCATAGCGAGAGACAAATCCAGTGTCCCATTTTCTCTTTAGAATAACTTGGTAGCGTATTGACGATGCAATACCATAGGTTTTCTATATCGAGGTGCATAGAGCTTCATCTCGTCTGCCAACAACAGCCCAAAACAAGGCTTGCTTTCCCATGTGCCCCTCAATCCTCTTTCAATTTGGCGTTGTTCATCGCACAGCCGCTTCAAGCGCGCACATCACACTGCAGCCGTCTTTCAGAATTAACTGTTATTATACCCACTGTTTCGCCAAAACAGTATCAACAGACGGTTCTCGTTTTCCTTGCTTAGATTCAAGCTAAGTCTAAGTCTTCATTCATTTCAACGGGCAAATTATCATTCAAGTTTTCAGCACGCAAATCAAATGCAAATCATTGCCCCTTGCCGAAAAAATATCCTTTCCGATTAAATGGTCTTTGTGGAAACCAGGCGCATCTAAAGCACGATGGTAAGCCTGGCATAACAAGGAGGAATTTAATTAGGAATATTATACATGGTTCTACCATTAACACTTTAAGCTTATTTGACTTATATCGCCATGGCTCAATACAATGGATTTAGCGTATAGTCGCCAGAATGAGCTTCCATGCTCGTTATAATAAGCGAGAGTTTTTCTCTGAATAACATCACCCCACGGTTGATCATACGTTCCTGAGGTTTGGTTCCTTGGCTAGCACATAGGTTTTCAAGAGGGTTTTGCAATGTTGATTTCAAAAGATTCCTGTGGCGAGACGCGTTCAGCATGAAGTGCATTAGGATAAGGAAACAGTCGCGTATAAAGTAGCTATTGAATCTATATGCAGACGAATGTTATCGCCAGTTGGAGAATTTGTTGTTTCATGCATTACTAGATAGTTCCCATTCTGAGTTCAATCGAAATATCGAGCAAGTAACTGTCTAAAGAATCCTATATCCAGAAGAAGGGGTACAGAGTTGTATATCGTGAGTCTTAACTCCGCTTCATAATGAATGTGTTGCGCGCTGACATTGTCAAAGTATTCTGCTGTTACTGGAAATAAAACTGTTCTCTGGGATGGTAATATCAGCATTGGTTCCAATTGTATTCAATTTGTTGGGCGACAGTATTCAGCATTTAAACGTATGACGTACCATAAGTACATTATTGTCAACAGCTACATCTCCCAAAAAACATTGCACTGATTTGAATAGGCTGTGCGCGGTATTATTTGCAAATTCAACGTGTTGAGCGTCTTCGAGAGTAAGTAGTATTGTCTGGGCTTAGTTAAGCGTAAAGAGGTGCAACACCAATTTCCCTCAAATCAATAAAACTGCCAAGTGTTCCAGGAATGAGAAATTCTATATATCTATCGGATAATTTCATATTAACCGAGTTAGTAGGCAAAACATCGCATCATAACGGGAGGCAATCGTTGTTTCAATAATCTCATTTTGTTAGGGCGGGGAAAACAATTACCGACACCGGCGGCATATTGCCCCCAGGGGGAGAACGCGGGTTCCTTGACACCAACCGCGCTGGTGATGCTCGCCATACTGCTCTTCTTAGTTCAATGATTACAACACGGTAAAGATGTAATTTTATACACCTTTCCTCCCGACTCGCTTTGGACTTTCTTCCCGCTTCCTCTAGTCAATTTCATTGCAGCTTGCTTGGTTAAGGAATCAATTCCATGCTTTTTATAGAGCTTCGCTGCTCTCTGTGAAATATCATCTAGAACGTTGTTTCCAAATGTTCGAGCTGGAAGGCACAATGACATTTTTCACTAGGAAAGGGAAAGTTGTTTCAGCGAGTCCAGCTTAAAACCGGAGAATAAACCCCGCCTTCTGTGATAGCTTGGTCTATAAGAAAGTGTGACTATACTCATCAATACCACTCCTCGGGATGATATCTGTTTGCCGTTAATTCGAAAACAGGGTGGGTTGATATATTCTGCTACGGAAGGAGGATGAATGTAACCCGCATGGTGGCGGCGAGGAGACTGTCTTTTCAACGTGGACAACATTCTTATTAATACAGCAAATATACCAAAGCATTCAACGCGATCGGATAAGTGAAGTAAACATGTAACAGGGGCATCCTTCTTCGAAATGCATAGTGACGACCTTTTGATCTGTGAGTTTAATAGAAATCGAATCAATTACTTTGGATTTAAGTGACTTATATATAGTTGGGATGCACGCTTCTTTTTGTTAGACCTCCGGAGAGAAAGCGAAAAGGCATCAAGAATATTTATATTTTCCCCTGCATACTAGAGGGATTGACAAGGTCAGTGTAAATGTAGAACACACTGTACGTCACCATTTTCTAACAGAGGGCATGACCATGTAAGCGGAACAAGAACGTGTTTTTTTGTTCTTCATGTAAAATTTCCTAAGGAAGAAAAACACAGCATAACCTAAGTTAGACAAAACTGAGAACCTGGGCCAGTCGCACATCATCAGCGAAACCTTAATAAATACTAACTTGTGGATGATAAACCATTGTAGCAGAACAAAGTTAAATGATCATTTGTGGAGCTAAATGCTAATGAACCTCTCTAGAATACGCTAGTAAATGGTAGTTGTATCCATCGACCATCTCCTTTATCAATGTCGTTATTATACCGTTAACAATATCAGCAAATACCCAGTGTCATTATACGAAGATATTAGCATTAATAGCCTTTGGACAGTAAAGTCTTTCAATAGCTTCTGAATCTGAAAGTTGGTCTTTATACCATTCTAAGGTGTATACTACACTCTGGTTCACCCGGTTTAACAATGTAATACCGACGGGGAAGCAACACGCCGTTCAGTATAGACCGACTTCTATATATTCCTACGTCCTTGTCTATTGTTAGAGTTTGTATATTATTAGTAAAGCTAGTGCTGGAATTGGGGTAAATTTCCCATCCGGCAATGCTGGTGTAACATATATATGATGTGACTCCATTTCTAGAGCAAGTGAAGACACCAGCAGAAAAATATTATAATTATTTCATTATATAGAGGGGTAGAGACATGACGAGATGCCAATTATATATTGAAGGTAAATCATACTAAAACATCATTACATTGTTATTTATTGACATATTTTACATTTAGTGGATGTTACATAATTATTGTGGGAAATTGTCTGAAGCTATAGTTATTCAGATCCACGTCGACTACAGCACTGTCCTTCCGTTTTCTTTTCCATTCGTCCAGCCACATGCATCGTCCTCTGTATCCACCAGTTTCCTTCTTCCTGTTTCTGCTCGGGAGACTGTTGTATAGAGTTAATTTTGTTTCAGTACTCATCGCAGGTCCACCATCTGTCTAGGGGATGACGCACGATATATTATGCAGTTGGGAGTTCAGTCCGCAGCCTCTTTTTTGAGATGCGGTTGGTAGTCAGCTTTCCACAACACGTAAAGAATTCCAGCGCTTGCAATATTGTAGGAAGACGATTACTTGTAATGTTGCTTTTTAATCTACCCATCTCTACCAGTTTTGTGATGGACCTTTTGAACCAGCGGAGAGCGGTTATCATAACTGCTTCTCCCTTTACTCCCCCACGGAATGAAATTTTGATCTCTTGACGTCTGAAGATATCCTTGGTTTATAGGGTTATTTCCAGTTCGCGGCCAGGAGCATACTGGGTTAGATACACGCCACATAAGGGAGATTTTCACCGGAGGATAGCGAATATGCAGGACTACCGAATCACCACGATCTTCCCAGCGACACCTGTTCAGTTGATAGATCGGGCTTCTTTCGCGGTAGAGATTACTGTGCGGGTATAATCCATGAAAGGCGTCCAGTGGGAACCCCCTCTTTCGTGAAAAGCAGGAACTGCAGTTGAGGGAAGAAACGATGATGGTCTTGTTGTTGCGGTAGATGTCATCGCCAGGAGAACCGTCTTTGTAGTTGGAACACGTAGTCCGGATTATGGTGCATGTCCGACATGGGTGTCCTCTGTATAACTGGGTGAGAGTGATGAATAGTGACCGCTTCAGCTGATGGCGAGGGACGAGTAGCGAACCATCGTCCCATCTGCTCTCTTCTAAGCCCGCTTCGGGGCACCACCAAAACCGAGCGTAGCCCGTCCTCGCCTCCGGCATTTCTCTCTCCATGACGTCGCCGCCCCTCTGAGTATAAGTCAGTCAAAAGCGTCCAACGCGGTTCAGCATTCACAACGTCCATGATTCTGTTTCTTTCTTGAATCACAATGTAGGACTGCACTAGCACATTGGAAAAGCGGATTTAATATGGGTCCCATCTGTAAGTTGCCAACGATGGTTGTTTGGTGAAACCAGATCCCCTGAATCTTTTACTGGCACGCGCGTATTTTTTATTTCGCTAGGTACAAATTCGTGGCAGTCAATGATGTGTTTTATATCAGCAATGTCAGTTATCGTTGGTTTTTTGACTTGCATTAGAGAGTAAATTCAACATGTACAGGATATTGGAGTGATCGAACAGAAGACAAGAGGTTGCCCCGGCTATCCC
This sequence comes from Eriocheir sinensis, assembly GCF_024679095.1. Classification (NCBI taxonomy): domain Eukaryota; kingdom Metazoa; phylum Arthropoda; class Malacostraca; order Decapoda; family Varunidae; genus Eriocheir; species Eriocheir sinensis. Next base: position 77,383 of record NW_026110619.1, on the reverse strand, counting down.
ATTTTACGATGATGGATTGTCTTTTATTCGTTCTAGCATCATATTGACGTATGGCACGTCGGGATACTTTTAACATAATAGAGGTATTAAATTACTTTCTATTTCAGGATTGGAGGATATCTTGTTATCCCTAATCCCTGTGACTCTTAAGTTCCACGGGTGGTAGTTTTGTGGTTTTGTATACACCAGATCGCGATATTTTCTTTTTTTGTAACTTTTCTTTCTTACAGAGCGAGACGACGTGTTCTAATCTTTAGAGTGCTTGGTCTTGCACCATGGGACGATTAATGACAGGACCGCTGCTGCTTGCTGGCACATGTTCAGAGACCGTGGGTATATGATCGGGATGGGTCGACTGCGGGTTGAAAACACGATTGGCCGTTGACCCCGGACTGTGTGGAGTTGGCGCATTAGACTTAATACCCGTTAAAACACGCTCAGCGGTAGACTCTGTTAGGAAACAAGATAATACGTGCGCATTATCCAAATAATTTTCTCCGATCATAGGAAGCTATGGGCTGTGGTAATATAGCAGCTAATATATTACCGCCCTGTCTCGATGTCAATATAAGTCTTTTTCTTATGAGAGGAGTTTTCTTCTAGTTATGGCAATGTATGTTCCTCTCCTGATAGTTACGTAATTTCTTGATAACTTTGCTATTGAGGGTGAGGTAAAAGTTTCTTTAACAAATTGAAAACATTTCAGATATACAGTTCAATTGTTTCGAGCTGCTTGCTTAATAGCATTTGTTTCTATCTTTTACTTTTAATTTCTTCAAAAGTAAGACAAAGTTTTGTGTGCACTGAGGAGTGGTATTCTTTACTTACGCATTTTCACAATTATCATTAGCGTCAATCTGAAGCTGTTGAATGAAGCAGGGTAGTCTAAACCACGATACAAAATACTGCTTTTTTCCTTTATTTTTTCGTGAACGCAGTATTTTAATATCGTATGTCTCTAGGCAGAGCGCTTAAGACGAGCTCTGCGCGTAGTGAATATCCCCTGTATTGGTTCTCCACAAATCTTCTAAGAGATAAGTTCTCAAGCGATTCTTGTGTTTAACCCTTTAGCAGCGAGGGCCTTGGATTCTGAATGCTCCTCTAAGCGAAAGTTAATTTTGAAAATATCACTTTACGCAAATCATTATATAACACATATCAACGCACTCGTCATCAGGGTTTCCTCGCAGCCTCCAAAATTATTTACTCCTACTAAAGTACTTTTTATTAATCACTTAATAATACGCGTATGGCAAATTACAGCGCGCTAGTAATCTCTCTCCGTGTATGTTCGACAGGTGGTCTAAAGAAAACGAGCCTGTTTTGAGGGAGACGTAAATAAGGATAAATAAATATATTCCCCTATGAGAGGTCCTGGACATCTGAAAAAAGACAGTCCTCGAACCTCAACCTTCTCGCTCTTGCTTCCCAGGGTTTAGCTGAACCTCTCTCCTCTCTCTCATTATTCATACAATTCCTAACGACTAATAAGCCATGGCAAGATTCAAAAGATATTTGTGTGTGTGTGTGGGGACCATTCATTATTTTTTTTTTTTACTGTCCGAAAAATTCCCTGCATTTGTATCTCTTGCATTTTCTTCTTTTTTGGAGACGGCGTTGTGAAAGGCCCCTCGCCTGTCTGATTGATTCTGTGGGACTAGGGAAGGTGCATTAGGTCTGAGTTTGACCAATGAAGGGCAATTCCTTGGGGAGTACTCTTTGTTTATTCCTTTTCTACGTTTTCTGGAGAGTTTGTGTTCTTTTATTTTAGAGGAAAGAAGTGTGTGTGTGTGTGTGTGTGTGTGTGTGTGTGTGTGTGTGTGGGTGTGTGTGTGTGTGTGTGTGTGTTCTTGTCCATGGTGTAAATCAGAATTTTTCACATCATTATTATTATTCATTACCAAAGAGAGAGAGAGAGAGAGAGAGAGAGAGAGAGAGAGAGAGAGAGAGAGAGAGGAGAGGAGAGAGAGAGAGAGAGGGAAGAGAGAGAGAGAGAGAGAGAGAGAGAGAGAGAGAGAGAGAGAGAGAGAGAGAGAGAGAGAGAGAGATCTGCACACCTCTTCATACTCCCTCTGTATGGAGTAGTGTGTGATGACCTGACCAGCCACTAGGGGTGGGCCCTGACACCCCTCCCTCTCAGCGGCGGGCCGTTGCCCGCTCATCTACATATTTGTACTCATTTGTAATATGTAAGATGTAAAAAATAAAGAAAGAAAAAAGAGAGAGAGCAAAAAATAGTTTACCACCAAATGAACAGGCTTGAGTCGTTTTTTGTGGTATGTCATCCACAACGAAAGAATAGAAAGGAAAATATTACTAATGTAGCTTCATATCTTGTGTGGATATTATGAAAATTAGCTGCTGTACATAGCTTTCCGTGATG
>NW_026110619.1:67500-70000 GCF_024679095.1 Eriocheir sinensis | reverse complement strand
CGGAATGTACTATTGCTTGAAGGAGAGGTATCCTTGTGCAGGATTAAGGACTGTCAATAACCAGCTTTTGAAAGGATGAAATATTTCTGATACCGTGCAGCGATCATTGAAATTATTTCATTCACTTTCCCAGCAATATTGTTGAATTTCACTGTTACTAAAGTCAGGAAAACCAAGCACAGCAAAAATCTGTCATGAGTCATATACTTCCTGCAGAGGGTGGCAAGAGCACAATACGCCAGTAATCCTGCACATATGCTTGCACAGAGGCATCAGCAGGATCAGGGGAGATAAAGACAATCAACTCCCTTGCCGTTGTGGAGTCCTTCCCATTTCCGCAGTTCTGAAGGTGAAGACCTATCTATCTCTACAATAATCAAACGAAATGGTCAGTTGGTATGATGGGTAAACAAATGACATCAACTCATCATCCAAGAAGGTCGGAAAAAGTCACTTTATTTGACTGGTCGTTGAAGGCCAGTCTTCTGTCACGCCACTCTCAAGTCAGAGTAAAAACTTCAGCAGGTTCGCACAGTTCGACCTTCACCAAGCAAAATGAGAAGTCTAGTCTCAGGCAACGGTACTTCTGTTCCGGTGGACAGCCCTCACCTTCACGCAGTTCATTGATCCCTGTCACTTTCTTACCGTCACCGTCAAAGCTACTGTCATTGTCATCAATAATGTCACTAAGTCATCGTCCAGAATAAATTCAGAGTCAGATGTCGTTGTCGTTATTGTCCAGAAAACAGGCAGTCTCATACTTGTTGGTTGTATTAGACGTGTCGGCGAGTAGTGGGCCTGTGCAATTAAGGACTTGGGGTATGATCATTGCAGTGGCAGTACCTGAGAAAGGAGGAATTGGTGTCATAGAGATTCAAGTAGTAGATAAATCCAAATATCGATCAATACATCTATAGTTTGGCATCAGTAACACCACACACAAAAAAAAATACCATACCTTTGGGACCTTGGGCTGCAGCTTTAGGCATATTTCAGAGGAGATCCATTGCGATATTACCTGGAAGAGGGGATGAGCATAATGATACGACGCTTCATGATATAATGTAAAATAAATCACTTATACTCTTATAAATCCTTATACTCCCATGTATTTCACCTGATGGAAGAAATGCTTGAATATGAATGGGAAGTGAAGACAAGAGAGAAAATAATAGTGGACAAAAATAGTATGATGAGAGGAAGGTAACTACATGATGAATATAATATATCATTATGTACACATTCTCTTCCGTATGATACGGCTAATGACATTAATAAAACATTGACTGTCATCACATACGTTACATCAGTAGTAATTCACAAAACACATACCATCAGTTTTGGGCTGCACCAACAGGGTACAGTTCCAGAGGAAGATCCATTAATTGCTGATTACCTAAGAGAGAGGATATTTGTTACGACGTCAGACAGACAACAAAATTTTTTTATACTTATAAATATGTTTACCCCATGTATTCCATCTAAAAGCAGAAGAATGCCACTATATAAACGCAACATCTAATTCACCCATTCACTCCATCTATCTATTCAGGAGAGAGATGAGAGAGAGAGAGAGAGAGAGAGAGCGAGAGAGAGAGAGAGAGAGAGAGAGAGAGAGAGAGAGAGAGAGAGAGAGAGAGAGAGAGAAAACTAATGTAATCTGAAGGGGAAGCCTGGGTGAGGGTCATGAGGGTGGCAGTGACGAGGGGAGGGGAAAAGGTGGTTAGTGAGAGGGAGGGAGGGAGGAAGAAACTGGAAGATGTCCACATTGAACACACACACACACACACACACACACACACACACCTCCTCCCTCCTTGGCTCCTCCTACCGGCTTTTATACGTATCATACGCGTGATGTTCATAGCCACACGCGAGCGCATCAGTTTCCTGACTGATTGCCTTGCTCAAGGCTGGACTTCATCTGCAAGCAATTCTCATGGAATATCATTTCGCTATTTTGCCAGAAATGTAACGTAGATCTCCCTTGAATTTACAGATAAGGACCTCGGTGGTTTAGGCTGATGAGCCTCACCAGCTGCCAGGCTGAAGAGGTACAGAGGCAAATGACAAAATGATGATTTGAAGACGATTGGCAGGCCTCTGAAGGGCTACTTGTAATAAAGGAACTTGACCCTATGCGTACAACACCAATCTCACCACAAAAACCCAGTACCACCAACAACCTACCTCTAACCACCACACCATCCCTAACAAACCAACCCCTCAATTTTCACCCCACCAATTAGAAACCTAAAACAAATAATGCCCACAAAGTAAAGAGTAACAAAAAAACAAACAAAAATTGGCTGCTCTACACCCACCGCGCCCAAACATTCGTTATCTACCCTCAAGTATGTCCCACAATATTTTTTTCTCTATATATATATATATATATATATATATATATATATATATATATATATATATATATATATATATATATATATATATATATATATATATATATATTTATTATTATTCTTTTAGGCTATTCTGA